>NW_027397141.1:1511129-1534183 GCF_003265705.2 Callorhinus ursinus
GACCCTGGGACGGAGCAGCAGCAGGGGCGCGAGGATCCACAGAAGTGCCAATGAGCAAGAGGCGGTGGGCAGAGCCTGGAGGCGCTATGGGGTCCGGTCCCTGCAGCGAGGGAGGGAGGCTGCCATTCCCTGGCACCAGAGTCCGCAGGAACGACTGGACCGGGGGGGCCCAAGGCCAGCCCTACCTTCTGCAGCTGGGACATCTCACTGAGTGATGTGCAGACCTACTCCAGGGGGATCCCAGAGTGGAGACACCTCGCTTCTCCCAAAGACAGAAGCTCAGAGGCCAACATCATGTCACTGGGATATCAGCAGGTGTGTCTTCCCCAGGAATGACAATGACAGAAAGATGTTCCCCAGCCTTGAAAAGCAAGTATGACATGCTAAAGAAGGTTGGACCAAAGAGAAAAGCTACTTTCTCTAGTAAACTAAAAAAAAAAAAAAAAAAAAAGAGCTTGGAACCGGAGAGGTCACAGGTAAAAGCAGGTAGCATCTCCGCTCAGACTTTGCAGATGTCTGAAACCGAAGCCCAGAGCAGGACTCTGTCAGTCCCTGCACTCTGGCCTCACCCCTCTCCCATCTCAGCACACGATGCCTGTAGCCAGAAAGCCAGGAGTGCCCTCCCTCTGGCTCACCGTCTCAGCCCAGACCCCACCCCCGGGGGCCTGGCCGCCTCCTTCCCACCTGCTCCCTTTCGGAGCCCCCATCCAGCGTGCGTGTGTGTGTGTGTGTGTGTGTGTGTGTCATTTACCACTTCCTACGGGAGGCCACTCACTGATTAGGGCCCATCCTAACCCACCTTGCCTTACCCTGATGACCTCAACAAAGACCCTATTTCCAAATAAGGCCACATTTTCAGGTTGTGGAAGGACATGAAGTTCTGGGAAACTGTTTCAACAGCCCAGCCCCCCCAGGCTCAGAGACCCATCTAAACCTTCATGGTGCTCGGGCGCACTGGGCCCCCCACCACAGTCCCCACCATGCTCACTGCCCCCCTCAGCCTGCTTGCAGCCCCCTCCGCCTGGGGCGCTGGCTCCTTTCAAGGCTCAGCTTCTGACTAATACGGCCCTTCCTCAGAGAGGCATTCCAGTCACCCAAGTGGGTCCTTCTGTTTTTTGATTGATATTTGACTTCCTATTTCCTGTCCTTTTTCCAATTGGGATGTAACCTCTTTGAAGGGAGATCCGGGTCTGTCTCACCCAGCGGAGCTCAGGGCCAGAGGGGAGGAGCTCCGGGGATGCTGATGTGACCCGCGAATGTCCTTGTCTCTGGCTTGGTCCGTTCCTGAATAAAGAGAGGGGAAGCCACAATGTCCTGGTGGCTGCGCGTGGCTCCAGCGTCCCGTGGGCCATTCCCCTGCACTGGGGAGCCTCACACTTGTTTCATTACCGCCCCTTCTGGAGCCTTTCAAGAAATTTCTTTCTTAATCCCTTCCCATAAAATGTTAATGTCACAGGCAGCGTGTGTACTTGTGTGTCCCGCCGCCGTTTGAAGGCCCACAGACTGCCGTTCTATCCAGGAGCTCGAGGTCCCCAGGGGACCCCGGTTCACCTGAACGGGTTATCGCCCAGCTGAGAACTCATTTCTGCAAAGTCTGTGACTTCCCCGCCCTGTTTTCAGAAAGAGGTACAAGGAGAGCCGCTTTAGCTTTTGAAAATCCTTCTCGCTATTTCCTCACACGTGGCCGGCCTGACCTGCAAAGCCCGTGAGAGTCGTGTGCATCGTCCTGCATGTAGAAATGTCGGCCCCTTCCCACGGACGACTCAGGGGTTTTGAAATGCGATGCTGGCCGAACACGTTTCCTCCTGACCTTGTTGGGGACTGAGCAAGGGAGGCGACGGGGCAGCAAATGTAATGCTGATCCGGCTCCAGGTGACAGGCACCAACAGGCATCCGCATCATAGGTGGGAAAGGAACCATCATGCACGGCATTGGGAGAGGGATACTTAAATATCTTGGGGGTTAGGAGTAGTAAGTAAAGCCACATACTATTTCCTATCACAAACAGAAGGCGTGGAGTGCCTCCACAGCCCTTCCTCTGAGGAGGGGCCCAGCCTTCTGCAGGAGGAAGGAGGCCCCACTGGGCTTCTTCCCGGGGGGACGCCTACCTTAGGTCCGTGCCTCTCAAGTCCTCGTTTGGCACCAGCATGTGGGAGCGGGCCAGATGCCAGCCCAGCAGATGGCTGTACGACAAGCATATGTCCGTCCCCTAACAGGTACAGGCCCTGCCTCTGAGCACTAATCAGAGCCGGCCACCTCTCGCGCGGGGCAGATGCTGCCCTCGGAGCTCGCCCTGCGTGCCGCGATCGCGCCCAGGAGGGCCGGAGGAAGGCTCAGCCTGTGCACCCCCCACCACCACCAAACTCCCCTTCCAGCACGCTCCCCGAGCAGGTGCACGTGCCCCGAGCGGGTGCAGTCCAGCACACCTGCTGCCCCCCCGGGGTTGGACCCCCTCCGGATCTCCCCTAGACCGGCAGCGGTGGTAGCAGGGCTCTCGTGGTGCCCAGTGGCTGCACCCCACTCGGGAGGGCAAGGCACACGTCCTGCGTTGGGCAGTCTGGTTTGCAGTCCTGTCGCACCCCCCATCCTGAGGACGCAGCCGGCGCACGCGCCACAGTTGGCTTCTCATCTTGGACCCCGCTCATCTGGTTGTATTTCCTCCTGACGAAGATGACACATCTCGCAGCGCACGCCTTTTATAAGAGTGGGCTTTCCTCCCTTCGTGGACTGGCACAAACCCAGCCGGCGGGGCAGCCCCATCCTGGTGCTCGGTCAGAAGAGAGCATGGAAGGAGCCCTCGCATGGCGGAGTTTGGGCCAGAATTGGAAGCCACGCTCTGTGGCCGGGGCCCTGCCTTCAGCGACGTCTGCATTGTGTCTCTGTTTCTAGCATGGTGTCGGGAGCTGCCCATGGGGAGGCCGCTCAGTAGTGCTTGCTGAACAAGGGAATGAAGGAAGGAAGCTCTCAAGACCACCCTGTGTTATCCCCAGTGAGCCTGACAGTTTCTAACTTTCTCTTTACAAGAAGTAGAAGTGGGAACATGGACTAAGCGTGAGGGCTAAGGAGTGAAGATATATACTTAATGGATTCTCACAGACACTGTGTGAGGGAAGTAAGCACACATTATACCTCATTTGTATGAAATAAATGGTGGCCTTTGGAGTTTTATACATTCATTTACTCAACGGTGTGCTCAAGAGCAGGGAATGTAGGACCGGTCCAGCCAGGCAAGGTTTATCTGAGCAACCCCAGGTCTGCGGTGGAGCAGGGATGAGGTTGGAGAGGCAGGTCAGGGCCTGGGAGGGCCTTGTTTCCACCCTGGGGATGAGAATTGTCTTTAGCTTAGAGCCTTGGGCCACATTCTGAGGGAACAGGGAAGGTGCCTGGAGCACACTGCTACATGAATGTCAGCATCATGTGATTTGGAGAATGTCTCAAACATAGTTAATTACCCTCATGTATTAAATATAAAGCCATTAAATTCCATTTCCCCAAAGGCCAGAGTGAGCCAATTTTTTAAAATGGTCCAAATAGTAAATATTTCCAGTTTTGCAGGCCATACAGTCTCTCTCAACTCTGCATTTGTAGCGTGAAAGCAGCTGTAAAAATGTATCAACAAATGGTTGCGGCTGTGTCCTAACAAAACTTTATCTACAAAAGCAGGTGGCTGGCCATATCAGACCTACAGACTGCAGTTTGCTCACTCTTGGCTTATAGCATTGGAACAAAACTGTCATGGTCAACGGAGTGTTCATGCATGAGCTAGGACTCAGAAGAACTTATGTAGCATATATGATGTAGGCCTTTCAAAATGTCACTTCTACAGTAGAATATTAAGCCACAGGTTTTCATTCTGAGGTGCACAGAGTCTTTGAATCGCTTAAAAAGTATAAGCAAGATTTTGTGTAACTACTTTTCTAAGGACCCAATGCATAGCTGCCAGGGCATTCCCAAAGTGTTCAAAAAAATAATAATGAAGAAAAAAAAAAACATGGGTTTAAAAGGAGACATCAATCTTAAAATGGACAATTTCTAGTTTCCTCTCTACCAACGATTGTGTCCGTCACCCTGTCACCAAACACCCATCCAGACGAGCATGTGTTGAACCATTAGTGATGCCATTTTCTAATCTTGCCCAAATCACATTCCTGGACCCAAAACACTTCTCGGATGAGTCAGGGGAAGGGGAAAGCCAACCGTCTTTAGTTCCAAAGCAAAGCTGTCAGTTCCTCCTTCCGTAATAGCAACTCTTTTTAGCTCTGCCCATAAACCACAAATCCCTCAGGGTCTCATGAAACCTGGGGGTATTCCCAGGAAGATCAGTTCCCTTCAGACAGGTCAAGCAGGAAATAAGACCAGATTACTTATAGGTAGGGGACGGTTCTTAGAAATTCCTTTTTACTATTTGTTTCTTACTGAACATGCCAAAAACCACACCTTGTCACTCTGGGAAATTCATTTTCCTCAGCCATGTAGACAAGTCTCTAATCCCCAAACCGTGGCTTCTATAGATGATAACTGGGGCATTAAAAACTTACAGAACCGGGGCGCCTGGGTGGCTCAGATGGTTAAGCGTCTGCCTTCGGCTCAGGTCATGATCCCAGGGTCCTGGGATCGAGTCCCGCATCAGGGTCCTTGCTCTGCAGGGAGTCTGCTTCTCCCTCTGCCTCTCCCCCCGCTTGTTCTCTCTCTGTCTCTCTCACAAACGAATAAATAAAAAATCTTTAAAAAAAAAAAACCTTGCAGAACCAATTTTGAAAAACAAAAAACCCAACATTGTGCACATGATTATTGCCAATGGGAAAAATAAAACAAAATCAAGGGCTAGTTGATGTCAAGGAGTCTCAGAATAGAGGGACGACTTAAGGCCTACAAGTAAAGATTTTTCAAGGAATTTATATATAAAATCCTAATTAAAAGCCATATGTATTTTGATTTGTCACAAAAATAGAAATAGAGTTGAAGAATCCATATCTCACAATCTTGTAAAATTTTAAAAGATGAACAAACTCAGAATAACCAACACAATATTAGGAAGAAAAGTTGGAGGATTGATACTAACTTCGAGACTTGCCATAGAGCTGCAGTAATCAAGACTGTGTGGTTTTGGTGCCAGAACAGACAAATAGATCAATGGAACAGGATGGAGAGCCCAGAAAGAGACCCACACACATACAGCCAGATAATCTTTGACAAAGAACAAAGACAAATCAATGAAAACAGGGTAGTTTTTTCAACAAACAGTACTGAAACAACTGGACATCCACACGTGTATCTAGACACTGACTTTATACTCGTCACAAAAATTAACTCACAAAAGATCATAGAACTAAATGTAAAAGGAAAAACTATAAAGCTCCCAGAGGATGACATAGGAACAACTCCAGATGATTTGGATTTGGTGATGACTGTGTACAGAACAAGCACGATCTGTAAAAGAAATAATGGACAAGCTGGACTTCATTAAAGTCAAACTTTTCTGCTCTGCAAAAGATGCCATCAAGAGGATAAGACAAGCCACAGCAGATAGTGAGAAAATATCTGCAAATGACACATCTGACCAAGGACTGTTACCCAAAATATACAAAGAATTCTTAAAAGTCATTAAGAAAATGAACAACCCAACTTAAAAAAAATGGGGAGAAGATCTGAACAGACTCCTCACCAAAGAAGATACACAGCTGGCGAATAAACACATGAAAAGATGTCCAACATCATACATCACTAGAGAACTGCAAATTAAAACAAAGAGAAACCACTGCACACCTATTAGAATGGCCAGAATCCAACACCATTTGCTGGTGAGGATGTGGAGCAACAGGGACCCTCATTCACTGCTGGTGGGGATGCAAAATGGCCCAGCCACTCTGGGAGACGGTTTGGTGGTGTCTTAGAAACTAAACATAGTCTCACCACATGACCCAGCAATCACACTCCTTGGTATTAACTCAAATGAGATGAAGACTTATGTCCACACAAAAACCTACACACCAGAGGTTTGTGGCAGCTTTGTTCATAATTGCCCAAACTTGGAAGAAACCGAGGTGTCCATCAGTAGGTGAGTGGATAAACTGGTGCATCCAGACAACGTACTATTATTCAGTTCTTTAAAAAAAAATGTGCTCTATGTCTAAAACACATGGAGGAAACTTAAGTGCTTATTACTTAGTGAAAGACGCCAATCTGAAAAGGCTACACCTTGTATGATTCCCACTATGACATTTTGGAAAAAGGCAAAGCTATGGTGACAGTGAGGGAGATCCATGGTTGCCAAGGGTTGGGGAGTGGGGGCAGGGATGGACAGGTGGAGCACGCAGGATTTGTAGGGCAGTGAAACTATCCTGTCTGATACTATAATAATGGAGACGTGTCATTATACATTTGTCCACACCCATGGAATGTACAGTACCAAGAGTGACCCCTCATGTAAAGTATGGACTTTGGTTGATGATGACGTGTCAGTGCAGGTCCATCAAATATAACAAATATATCAACCTGGTGGGGGACATGGAAACAAGACCAATGGAGACCAATAGAATGTGTGTGTATATGTGTGTGTGTGTGTATAAAGATTTACTATGAGGAATTGGCTCAGGTGATTATGGAAGTTGACAAATCTCAGGATCTACAGTCTACGAGCTAGAGACCCAGGAGAGAAAACAGCATAAATTCCAGTCCAAAGGGCGGCAGACTTGACACCCAGGGAAAGCCAATCTCCCTTTTGAAAAGCCGGCAGGCAGAAGGCATTCTTTCCTCCGTCGGAGAGGGTCAGTCTTTGTTCTAGTCAAACCTTCGACTGATTGGATGAGGCCCACACATTATGAAGCACAATCTACTTTATTCAGTGCACTGATTAATTGTTAATCTCATCCTAAAACACCCTCACAGAAATACCCAAAATAACGCCTGACCAAATATCTGGACACTCTGTGGCCCAGTCAAGTTGATACATAAAATTAGCCATCACACTGAGGTAAGCTGTGCATTCATAGGGCGGGATGTATATGAAAACTCCGTGTGCCTTCTGCTCAATTTTTCTGTTCGCCTAAAACTGCTCTAAAAAATAAAACCTGTATTTTAAGAAGAGATTAACAACTCAGAGTGAACAGCACACTTTTCAATAGGGTAACCTCTGACTGTAACTTTTATGAAAGGTGAATGAATCTTACAAAAACAAATTTCACGTGAATGGAATTGACTAGCCAGATTTACTGGACAATTGTTCAAAAGTGGCCCCCAGAGCAGGTATTAACTCATACCCCTATCACATGATAATAATCCTAAATTGGTCATTTAAATGCCTGTGATGATTATTCTCTTAGTATTATGGATGAGGATTTCTGGGTAGAGATCAAAGTAGACAGAGAAATCTTCAGTCAAGGCCATTCTGCCACCTGCAGTGTAGACAACAGGAGGGGCCCACGTAGAGGCCTGAACCTCAGCACAGACCCCACTCGCTCCAGGGCATACAAAGGCCCTAAAAGCTTTGGTAACAAGGAGAGAAGGTAGACTTCAGTGACCATTACACCGGGTTTGATGTTAGATCATAGCTCCATAAAGTCAGATGTTGGCAAATTATTGCCCAAGGCTCAAATATGGCCTACCACATGTTTCTGCAAATAAAGTATTATTGAAACGGTGTTATTGCCCATTTGTTTACTTATAGTCTGTGGTGGCTTTTGTGTTACAGCGGCGACTACAACATGGAGCATCTGGACACAAATCCTGTAAGATTTAGTGTCCGGCCCTTTGTAGAAGAATCCTGCCAACTCCTGATAAAGTTCATCAATTGTTACTTTTTTTTTACAGGGCAATCTGCGCTCTTTTAATTTTATGAGAAATAAAGATACAACCTGTTCTAAATGCGGCATGTTATCCTTAATTGGATCCTGGACAGAAAAGAAACATTAATTGAAAACCAAGTGAAATCTGAATGAAGTCTGTGTAGCTGGGTTAAAAGTAATAGAGCCGTGTTGATTTCAGGGTCCTGGTTACATAGGGTGCAAACATCAGGGGGCTTCTCTGTATGAGCCATGTGAATGTTCTGAAATTCTAAAATTACTCCAAGATTAAAAAAAAAGTTTATTTAAAGAAAAATTCTCAGCAAATAGTTATTCGAAATAAGCATTCAGAACGTAAAATTAAGTCTGTCTCCAATCATAGCAGTGCTGTGGCTGTGAGTCATCCATTCATTTATTCAATCAACATTTAAGAACTTGCAACAGCAACCAAAAAACCTCTTTTACATAAGTATAGATAAACATCAGTGTGCTTTTCTAATTTGGGTCATTTTATCCAAGCCGAATATTGGAACCTGTAAAAATGCTTCTGGCCCAGGTAATGGCATCAAAAGTAAAGGAAGAAGGGATGGGAGATTCTTCCAAAGGCAATGTAGACAGGTGAGTGGAGCTCCAGATTTGCAGGTAATTAGGAGGCTGAACAAATAAAGGCTTTCATTTTTAACCTTCCCAGAGGAAGGTTTAAAAAAAAAGTATGAAATGAATACTTCCTTAAAATATTTATGAGAGGAGAAGTTAAAAAACATCTTTGCACATCTGCCGCTTTGGCACGGGCTGTCGGTTTCCTCCCTTGGACGCCTTCCAGACCCCAGCACCAGGAAGGCATTAACCTAGAGTCAATCCAAATTACCGAGGCTCGGGGACCAGCCTGCGTTTGGGCTGCTTTGTGACAGCAGATCAGAGAGAACTTGTTTATACCCCTGACAGAAAGATCATGCTACGTTCAGACGGTGTTCTGGATGACTGGAAGCCAGACACTTCAAAAGGCGAAAGTGGGAATGAAGCCATGCACTGGGGTCTGAGTGAACAGAGGCGCTCCCACCGGCCCTCCAGCCTCAAGCAGCTCAGACAGAGGCCACGGCCCCCGAACTGAGCGGCCAGCAGCGCTTGCCTTTGGAGATCCTGCAAAGTCCTGGGATTTTATTTTTAGTTTATCGATCGCACAAAGGACGATCCTCCTCCCCCTTTCTTGCTAAGGAAATGCCCATGCTCGTGGCTTGAGCATGTCAGGCCGTGGCAGGTGCGCTGCCTCCCTGGTAAGGGGATGGGCGTTCTAAGGGCCCACTGTTAGGAAGAGCCTGCCCCCGCTCCCCGCTTCCCAGAGCCCGAGGTCGTGCGGTAACCTCTGCGGTGACCGCATGCGTCTGCCCCCTCCTTTCTCGGTCTCGGTTTCAGCCCCCCGCAAATTAAGGGGGCAACACTGAACACCCTCAACTCTTGAGATTTCAGGTAGTGTGGGGGGTCCAGTGACCTCTGGCACGCAGGTGCTCCCTCGGACCCCGCTAGGCACTTCTCCTCTGGCAAAGTCTCCTGCTCAGGCACTTGGGCAAGATGCTTCTGATATTCCATGTCCTGAAATGCCGAGGGCGCTCTTCAGAGTCCAGCCTTTGGAAGCCACTGTCCCGATAGTCCCTGCGATTCAGGACATGTGGGGCCTTAGGAAGGACAGGTGAGTTTTGGGGGGCAAATGGTGTTTTTCAAGTTGTATCTCCTGTCATTCAGTGAGAGTCATGGTTTTCTCTCCCAAGCCGGAAATGAAGTGTTTCCTTATCGCCAGAGGCCTGAGACACGGGGTTAGAAGTCCCAACCCCAAAACTAATCCAGTGGCACATGGCATTCCCCAGAATGTGGACTGAGATAGATGTGGGGTTCTTTCAGCACCATCCTCAAATGCCAAGGTCTGGGGTTCCCCTGACCTACGGGATCCCTCAAGTGTGTTCTTTGTCAGCCAACCGACCCATCTGGGAGCAACCAGATGACCTCAGATGACCCGACCTCACGAGCAGCCGGCCATTTGAAAACTCACCTGAGACTGGGTGATGGAGCTACATCTAAAATCAAAATGGTGCATCCCCACATTAGAAAGACAGAACTAACCATTTTTTCTATTAAATTATAGGTATATGCATCTGCTCTTTCTGTGGTTCTTATTCTCTACTCTTCTGGGTCTGGGATGGTAATACTATACGTAATTTACAAAAGTATTTTTCCTGTTTACGAGTATATTTTGCCTTATGCGACCACATTGTGATTTTTTTATGAATATCTTAAGAACCTAATAAAATTAACTATACTGCCATTTCGCGAAATGTGAATATCTCCTCAACTTTTATACCCTGTACTTTTGTATCTTTCTACTTAGCTGCATGCTTACCTGTTCCATATCCAATGGCTTGTGGTTAAACATACCCTTTTGTTTAGAAAGTTTGGGTACTTATATATTCTTGTCTTTGAAAGTTCTATAGTTTAATTCATTAGTTAATAGTCATCCTCGTACAAGAGCCATGCTAATCTTCTCTGTTATCTAATTCTACTGTACATGCTGCTGAAGCAAGCACTAATGAATACATTTTGAAGTTTTATCCTGTGTCTTAAGCTAGTAGTCACAATCTTACAATGATGTCAAAAGTCAGACTCTTCTTCTATCTGAAATTTCCAATCATGTAAACTTATGTTTAAAAAATGTATAAATGTATATGTATAAAATTATAATTTTATACAATTCTACCTAATTTATCTGGTTGAGCAAAAACCAGAAAACTTTGCAAATATTACCTTGAAACTAATGAATGAGAAGAAGGGATGTACTGGATTTGCATTTTACATATTTATGCAGCCGTATTTTTCTGCATGCATCTGAGTAGATACATAACGATGGACTGCCCACAGTCTCCTGAGCATGACGAGTGAAAACCACAGTTCGGTTGCATATCAGAACTGGAGGAGTTCTTCCAGTCTACGGAAGCGGTCGGATGGGTCGGATGAGAGCAATGTTGTAATACAGTCTGTGGTGAGTTCTTTTAAGACACAGCGTTCTGTTCTTGTCATTTCCTGTTCATCTAAATGTAACTTTTGCAATGAGAACGAGGTGGAGGTAGCAATCTAAGAAATAATTCATGAGAGAACACGCAAAGAAGTAAACATAGATGGCTTGCACATGTCGAGGGAGACTAAGAACGTACCTTCTCAAAGATGTGCTGACCAAGTGTGAGAAGGAACCCAGGGCTCTGTGTGCGTGTGTGCGTGTGTGTTTGTGTGCGTGTGTGTGTGAGGGCTCGGTGCGCACATGTGTGTGTTTCTATATTCATAGAAGATGAGCCAGAAAGTGCCCATTGATCTGAACTGAACCGGCTTGAACTTGGACACACTGGAATTGCATGAAAGGCATCCCCAGAGGTTTTGGAGGAAATGAACCCAAACCTCTGTTTCCAGTTAGGGTGGAATTAACTTGGTAATTGAGTCTGGCACAGTGACTCTGGGAGCTAGGAATTTTGATGGATGGTGTTCTGTGAGCTAAGCCAGGCTGGAGTTTCAACATAAATGACAGGCTTGTTTCCAGTTTCAGGGGAAGAGTTAAATTCTAGAGCAAGGATGTCTTCATTTCTCTTTCTCCTCCTCTTCCTCCCGAATTTAGAAATAACTTGCAATAGAAGAGCAAGCAGGGATTTCTCAATGGAGTCTCCCAAAGCAGTGGCAGCTGAGCAGGAGGAGGAGAAAGGGCGGGAAGGAGTCCCAGAGTGACCCTGCAGCAACTCACACGGGGGTCATCTGAGGCTCTGCAGCCCAGCCACGCGGGCCTTCCGAGCAACCTCTTCGAGGGGCCACTGGCGATTCCTCCCCGGCTGCAGGCGGGGAGCCCCTTGATCCCAGGTCCCCCACAGGCCAGAGACAGCTATCATAGGGGGTTGGGGGGGCCTGGGGCCCAGGTTGGGTTCTGCGGCCGGCGCTCTGCGGCACCAGGCTTGGGTGCGGGGACTCCTCACGTGGAGTCCGAGGAGCCGCTCACTGGGCTAAGACTGGGCTCTGCAGCTTGAATCTTGGCTGCTCGCATGTGAAGAGCTACGGAAATGTTGACCCTTCTAGGACTTGCCTCATTTATAAAGGGGGGATAAACAGCAGTTGTTGTAAGGAAAACCTAAGACACTGACTGGAAGAGCTTAAGGCAGAGCCTAGCACTCATGACAAGTGGCTTTATGTGGACCATGCGTTCCATCCAAACTCTCAGAAGGAATCGGGGGCCCGGAAGTCTTGTCAGCCAGGGGGGCTTGCACGTCCCTTGAGGGGTAGATGAGAGCCAGCTGGAGGGCAGAGAAGGCGTGCCCTCTGTGGAACTGTGTGGGAGGTGGCAGGTCACTGGGGGCACTGGCGCAGAAGCCCCTCCAAACGCTAGAGAGAAGAGGGGAGAGGCCTGCTGCCCACTCGCTCTCACTTCCTCTTCGGTATGTTCTCTTAGACTGTGGAGGGACTTCGGCTAATCCAGACAACAGGAACAAGAAGTGGGTCAGGGCGTGAAATTCCCTTTGCCCTAAGGTCCCATCTTGTCTAGTTTTGATCTGATAGCCTTCCCCACATGTCAACTGCAGCAAGGAGGCAGCTCAGGCCCACAACTTGGACCAGGCCCTCGGCAGGTTCGGCTGCCTCTCGTCTCACAAAGCCCTCCCTTCCATGCCACCACCTCACCCTGCCAGAGCCCCCCCCCCAAGCCCTGCGTGGTTCCTACTTGACACCTGTCTTCCTTCCCACTGTCCCATCTTTGTAAGACACGCACGCTGGAGAATTGGCCGTCCATTGCGCGGTGACAAGGAAGATGAACGAGCAAAGTCTTTGTCCTCCAGTGTGTCAGCTGATGGCTGTGGAGTCAAACATCCAGGAGGCAAACCAGCCCCCGGATCACGGCCCGTGCCTGAGGCTGTCCCGCAGTCGGAATCCAAGCGTGCATTTTTACAGGGTCCCGAGTCTCAGATTTGCAAGGCTGAGCTTTGGTGTGTATTTTTAAAAGAACTGAGCCTTATGAAAACATTCATATTAAAGATGAAATTATTTAATTTGACAAAGGAACGAGTCTCGGGAGATTCAGAGCAAAGCAGGCAGAACTTGGCACATTTCCTTTATTCTCTCTTATCTTAAGCCCTGTATCAAAGAATGTAAACAAAAGCTTTTCCTTTTTTATTTATGTGCATCTGTCTAAGTTGGCAATATCAGTATGCTCCACACGTAATGGTATATATTTGCTTACTGGGATAGACTGGATTAAAAACTGTTCATCTTTCTGGATGGGCTCTCGCAAGCTACAGATTCAGAAATCCTAAAAGCAAATCTTACTAGAGCAAACACATTTTTTCTCTAGCAGTGCTGTCATGGAAGGGAATGTGCTCTGGGACCAGTGCCCATACATTTCAGCTATGATTTTAGAACATCATTTTAAAACAAATATATACATACACACACACACATATATATGTGTATATGTATGTATGTGTATATATATATATAAAATCTCTAAGTTCACTCCAGCTCAATTTTGATTTTGGTAATGGCTTGCCAACAGTAGGGAAAAAAATTACAAGTGGATCTGGTATTTGTCCCTGATGAATGCTGGTGCAGATAAACATATCCGCTTTCGATGACTAGCTCGTGAAATTTCTCATCACTGCTTTGAAACGACAATGGCCACCACTCAGCAGCCTCCCTCACTCGTCTCAGGAGATGGAGCTCCAAAGCACACTTAAGTGTTTAACCTTTTCAGGAAAGGGCATATTAGAAAGAGTCAAATTCCAGAGAAAATGGAGAGAATCTAATAAATATACATAGATTTTTTTTCCCTAGGCAATCAGTCCATTTTATATATCAAATATCACCCAGTTTGTTGCAAAATGGACACTGCCGTTTTGAGCCGGCTCGTGGGGGCTGCAGTGGGTATGGCACATCGTGGGGTCAGAAGGGACAGTCGCCCCGGGGTTCATCCCATCCAAGTCCGTAACCAAATTATTTGATACAAATATAGGAAGGATATCCAATGTTTGTGCAACCCATGGTGTATACACACCCATAACCTGCAGCCTTTATAGTGCTGGACCTCCAAGCAGAACTAAAGTATAATCTTTTAAAATGTAACTTAATGCATCTCTCTCTCTCTCTGTATGTGTGTGTATATATATATATATATATATATACACACACAGACCCAAATACAAAGGTCAAGAATTTACCAAAAACTTAAAATAGTGATCTTACAGGGCGCCTGGGTGGCTCAGATGGTTAAGCATCTGCCTTCGGCTCAGGTCATGGTCCCAGGGTCCTGGGATTGAGTCCTGCATCAGGCTCCCTGCTCCTTGGGAGCCTGCTTCTCCCTCTGCCTCTCTCTCTCTCTCTCTCTGTCTCTGTCTCTGATGAATAAATAAATAAAATCTTTAAAAAAATAGTGATCTTACAGAGCTAATTAAAATAGTCATATGTACTCATATGGAATTACTGAAATAAATAAGGGTAGAGTCCACAACTGAATATTGCTGAGTCACCAAAATAGTGTTGGACACAGTATTTGATGATGGAAAAGATGTTCCCCAAATAGTATTAACTGAAAATAAGAAAATCAGGTTGCAAAGTATGATTGTCTTTTTATAAAAGTAAGTCAAGTGCACGGATGAATACTGGAATAATAACCACCAGAACGTGATGATCTCTGGACAGGGGAATTACGGGATGTTTTTTCCTTCCTTTAGGTTATCTGTCTTTCGTGCTTTATCGATACTGACTATAAGCGGCTTTTTTCATAAGAAGAAGGGGTCCGTGTGCCTTCAGGGTAGAGGCTGAGCGGGAGGCAGCTTGCTCCTGGGACAGGAGCTCCCGATTTCCCCAGGAGCCTCTGACGACAGGGGCAACTTGCAGAAGTTAAAGTTAAACACAGGAGACTCTTTCTCTGCCAAGGGGTTTCTCAAGAGGGACGTTCGAGTGTCAGGCAGTCCCCTCCTCCAGGCAGACCCCCACCACATAGCCCTGCTCCTGGAGCCTCGGGTTCCCGGACACGTCCACCCTTTCAACCAGTTTGACTCAGCCCTTCACTCTCCTTCTCTCTTCCTTCTACCTTTCCAGTGTGGAGGCAGAAAGAAGGAGTCATGTAAACAGGGACCAGGGACACAGGAGAGTTATTTGTATAACCAATGAGTTCTTCAGGAAAAATACAAACATAAAAAAAAAAAAAAGCTTAAGTCAATTGTTGAGGAAAAATACTTTGGGCAAAAATGACCACGATAGTAATTGTGGCCTTGCTTTTGCCAGATGCCCTGGTGTGGCCCACGTTCCCAGCGGCAGAAACAGGCATGCTTGCATGCTTTTCATCCTGGTTTCTTTCTTTTTTATAAAAATGTATTTATTTATATTAGAGAAAGAGAGACTGAGTGCATGAGTGGAGGGGGCAAAGGAGAGCCCAGTGTGGGGCTTGATCACAACAACATCAAGAGCCTGAGATCACAACCTGAGCCGAAACCAAGAGTCTGACGCTTGACCAACAATGCTGCCCAGGCGCCCCATGTCCTGGTTTCTGAGTGCCCTTCCCTAAAGAGATGGACCCACAGACTCAGGTTGCCCTGTAGGCAGAACGTGGTGCAAGCCAAGGCAGCTTCCGCCGACCCTGGGCTCAGGTGCTGCTCAAAGGTGCCCGTTGGGCGTTGAGTTGCCCCGTGGCCAGGGCCCGAAGCCCCTCCCCACTTACCGTGCCCACTCCGTCCATCTCTCCCTTCAAGAATGCCATGGGCTGGACAAAGGCTGCAGGGTGAAGAGACAGAAGTAAGTACTGTTCCATTCCTACTCTCGAGGAGTTATCAAGTAGAGGGAGGCGGGTATACAAATACTTCCATAAAGTGTCATTCCCAGACGTGGGTTTCACAGGTCAGTGAAAAAAATGGGGTGAGGGATAGACAATGAAGAGAGAGAGAAAAAGAAAAATGAGAGACCAATTTCGGTTGCCAGCTAAGGACAATTTTCAAAACGACAACAATTCCTTATACGTACTTCTTGCCAAATACTACCATCATCTCATTATAAAAATAAAAAAGCACTTTGTCACGTGAAAAAAACCCAGGAAGAACATCATCTCAGAATACAGAACAGTCCTTGCCAGTTAGAAAAGCTACGCTGACCTCCCACTCCCTCCGTCAATCTCAAGATCTACGACAGTCGACGTTTCTCCGTCTCGCGTGAGGTTCGCGAGCGTTCCTAACGCAGTGATGTGACACTGGACAGGCCAAGGCTCTTGGGTAAGGTTCGGCGGGATCTGTGCTGGGTTGGATAAGGTCCCCTCCAAAATACCTGTCTACCCAGAACCTCAGAAGGTGACCTCATTTGGAGAGAGGATCTTTGCAAATGTAACTTCAAAATGAGGTGCTACTTTTGGGGCGGGGCTCTTTCCAAGAAGAGAAGACAGAGGCCCAGGGAGCATGCTCTTGAGGAAGGAGGCAGAGCCCGGAGGGACGTGTCGGCCAGCCCAGGATCCGTGAGCATGGCCAGTAGAAGCTAGGAGGGAGCAGACTCTCCCTCTGAGTCTCCAGAAGAAACAGCCCCAGCAGCGCTTTGATGCTGACTTCTGGCCTCCAGAGCCACGAGAGCATTTCTGCTGTTTTAGCCCCTGGTTTGTGGGGCTGTGTTGGGCAACCCAGGGGACTCATATGAGGATCTGTAAGGACACATTCGTTCACCTTGCACTGAGGATGTGGGACCACCGAGAAGGTCTGTCGAGATGGGACGTTTGATATGCACCTTGAGAGAAAAATACCTTTCAACAGCCACAGCGGGAGACCAAGGGTCAAGGGGTCACAGCAATCTGGGGCGCTGGGAACAGTATGACAGTATGACCTGGGCCCAGGAGCGTGCAACAGCCTGCCTGGTTGACAGGCGGCCAGGGTAGGGCAGCTGTGGGGTGCGCTGGGCGCAGAGTCTGCTCTCTCCTAGCTTCTACTGGCCATGCTCACTGGCAGGCCCAGTGGAAGCCAGGCTGCTGGGAGCAGGTCATGGGGGAACGGTCAGGGCTACACTCGGGCACCGGGTCTCGATCCTGCAGCCAGTGGAGACCCCGGGATGCTCTCCACTTACCAAGCTGACCCCTGTGAGGCCGGTCGTTTTTCGAGATTGGAAGGAAAAGGTTTTAATAAAACTTGTGAAAGTCGGAGAAATGGTCAGGTCATCTGGCTGACGCTTCTTATGAAGGAACCTAATTGTTAGACATGACCTGTCTCTTTGAAGCATGACTTCAGTCTAATATCAAGGCACAGGGTCTCACAGCCTAGTGTGCATGATGGAAATCAGCAAATCTTACTGCACAATCACTCTTGCCAGGCTCTGGGCCAGGCACCTACTCTTCATTTCCTCCTTCATAAGCTGGGGATCACCCTCATCATCCTCATCAAACCCAACTCAGAGTCTTATGGGGACGATGGAATGAAATCGTGTATATATGGCACCGTGTCTGGAACACACGTAGTCAATGCTGACTGGTATCATGTTTATTATTCTTTCTATTGTTATGGGATAGATTATTTGTAGGGATGAACACCCGTGGCAGAAAACCAATTGGAAAAATCGATGATACATTTTCCCCAAGAATAATTTGGTGTGGTCCTGAAAGGAAATACAATTCAGATTTCTTAGTGGGACTCTTGTGTTAGTACACCCTGCCCAGGGGCTTGGCCAGACTCCTGACTGTCAGAATTTTCCTTTCGTATGGTTTTCTTATGACTGTTCCTCCGCCTCATTTGTAAGCAATACCAGCATATGTCACAGGATCCGTGTCGCACGGAGGTGTCCCCATGTCAAGGCTGGCACACCGGCTTGGACTGTCTCTCTCTCTCTCCCTCTCTCTCTCTCCGCAGGTGAACAAAGTTCATGAGGTCACCGCCAACCGTGTTTCCATTGTTCTTGCCCTTGGGAGATTTCTCTTTTGGGGTAATCACCTTTTTTTTTTTTTTTTTTTTTTTACTGGTTGGCAAAGATCTGCATAAATTAAGGCCGGTAAACATTTGTCAAAAATGCAAACATCCACCCTATCTATATTTGCCTTTTAATTTTGTTCCCGCTTTTGTTTTTTATTCATTTAGCCATTTTGCATCTCATTTTTAGATAATCGAATCTGTGACTCTTCCCTCTGCAGTTTCTTCTATCGATTTATGCTTAGAAAACAGCCTTCTGAGGTTGGTTATACTTCTACTTATGTTTTAATTTAGACCCTTTTTTACTTTATGTTGCCTCTCTAATCCATGTGGATTTTTTCTGTATTTTCTTTGAAGTAAAAATCTAAATATTTTTGTCTACTTCTTTGTTGTGTTTTGACAAGTATTTCCTAATCCTAGCATTATTTACTAAAAATGCCAATTTTTGCTTGATTTTAAAATGCCAATAAAAATAAATAAATAAAATAAAATGCCGACTTGATCACTTGATTGATCAATTCTTTAGCTACAGGCTGTCCTTCTGAAAATGCCCTTAAAATGATTGTCCAGATCCATAGATAAGGTGGGGAAAGTGGAGAACTTACAGACTTGAAAAGAGAACAAGCCAACGACGCTGGAACAGATTGCTCGAGGAACCAGGCTCTCCCACAGTAGCGGCCTCACCCCAGCTGTATGCTGCCCCTTTGCTAATAGGTACAGGGCCCGGGGTTCCTTTTGCTGGCTCCTTGGCATTTCCTGAGTGAACATTAATCCCACCTGCAGCTCACTGAGCAAGTCACTGCAGACTGGAGTGTTTGGCAAATGCACAGCCTGGGCCAGAGCAAGCACGGCGAGCATGGGCAGGGGCAGCCTATAGATAACGCCTCGTTCCAGAAAGGCCGAGGCAAGAATCCTGAGAGACCGCCCTGGGCCCTGACCACACTTGGGCAACAACCGGCAGACTGCCTTCACCTGCCCAGGTGGGCTTCCAGAATCTACCTAATGGGCCCGTAAGAAGGCAGGAAAGGAGCCAGGGGACCGCTGGGTAGCGCGGCGCCCTAGAGTACGTCCAGCTGCAGGTCCTACCTGAGGCTCCTGGTAGGTCACAGCCACTGTGCTTCCATCCCGAGTCGAGACCAGCATTAACTAACCCCTCGCCTCCGTCCCCACTTGCATCACCAGAGACGCTGCTGATCAATCATCGACATGCAGACCTGGGTGAAAAGGTCTCTAATTCCCACCAATCTTCATACCTATTAATCCCTAGGGCATAACAGGGTGAGTTTTTATTAACTATTCTAGAAATCAGCTGAAACTATTACAGCATTTGTTCAAGCCACCGTGCGGGTTGGAGCTAGGTGGGTGTCCGCGCTGGGAGGAAGGAGCCACAGGCAAGCACCGCGGGATTGGCACCTGAGGAGTCTCCTGGAGCCCAAGTGGGTATGGGAGCGTCCAAGGGGGCGTGGTGCCGCCATAATACCATTGCCCAGTGGGATCGGATGGAGGGGAAGGGGGCCCCCCGAGGAGCGCGCTACAGTGGATGGGGACTGAACTGGGGGTATCTCTGGGACTGGGAGCCTGAGCAGGGCGAGGGGCTGGCTCTGCGTGGAGGGAGACAGGCTCCAGGCCAGAGGAGGAGTGGAGCTGGAGGGGCTGGCAGCCAGGGCCTGCCTCCATGCGAGAGCGGTGGGCAGTGCGAGCAGGGGGCTTACAGGTGGGGGCAGTCGAGAAAGGGATGCCTGAGCACTGACAAGTGGGAGGAAGCCCGCAAGAGGATGCAGTCTGGTGGGAGGCCAGCAGCATCTGGGGTCTCAACGCAAGGCTGATAGAAAACAGCTAGGGAGGCTCCCTGCCGGGCACAGAATTCACAAACGCGGACGGGGTCAAAGCTAGGGCCCTGTGGTCCTGGATTTGAAATGGGGACACAGGCATGAACTTATGGTTTTCAACATAAATAGATGTGTTTGGATGTGGGCATAGATATGACTGTGCGTGTGTGCATGCCCTCTGGCTCCATCCCCTGCGACCGGGTGCCTGGCACCCAGACCTCGCTTTCTAAATCCCGTTCTCCGTGCAGACATGGCACTTCAGGGAGCCTGGCAGAGGTGAGCCCACAGGCGAGGGAGATGACATTCGGGCCAGCCTGAGGGGCTCCAAATCTGAGAATATTTGAGAACGTCTGAGCATCAGGAGAGGTGATGATGGTAACAGACTGCAATCCATGGGATGAAATGGGGACCGGGGGTCCCTACCGACAGAGACAAATATGGAAATGCACACAGTAAGTGTTGGACTAGGAGTGGGACACATACGGACTTTCAAGGTAGTGCCCCACACAATGCGAATTATTTACCAGGGAAAGGGAATGAGAAGCAGGCAGACACCACCTCCATCCGGTGGCCAGAAAGCATCATCAGTAAAGGGACGGATCACTCCTGGGTCCTTCCTGCCGAATGCACGGACCCAGACGTGGGCACACGTCAGACAGCCCCAAATTCTCCACGGTGGGAGTCCAGGAAGACGGAGAACCGTTGTGGTTCGAAAGTGGAGGCTATTGTTCAGAAGGGCATTGTTAGGGCACTGGGACTGCGGTCTGAGGATTAGGGGGAGTGATGGGCGGTGGCTGCTTCTCTGGCTGTGTTGGCTCTAACCCACGGTTATTCGGGAGAACGTTCGTGTGTTTAGACAGTCCACGCAGGAATGTTTAGGGGTGATGAGACATCACTGAGGCAACTTGTTCTCGAAGGTCCAGGAGCGCATTGATCTGTGCTGTGCTTGCAACTTTCCCATCGGTGGTTTATACTTGTTCAAGAGCTCTCACAGACGTCGGGGCAGCAGGGGCGGGGCGGGGGGACACCTGTGGTGCCGCAGCCCGTGCACCCTCCCCCAGCCCCGGGCACTCCCGGCTCCGCTCGCTCCAGCACCGGCCTGGAGGGCTGCCCGGGTCGCAGGATTGACAGCCACAGTGACACAGGCAGGCTCTAGAAGGCCAGCGCAGAGTGCCAGTGTCCCCAGGAAAGGACAGCGAGACGGACAGATGACGACGGGCGGCTGCCAACCCAGGAGGACCGGGAACGCTGAGCGGCTCCCGCAGAGAGGGCCAGGAATGTGTGTCCTTGGAACCCAGGCCAGCGAGCGCCCCGTGGGAAGATAGCAGGGGATCTGAGCACCGGGGACAGTGACGACACTAAAAATAACCAGAGCCGCACGGACGCGGTGCCAGAGCCTCTCCTTGCGCTACCTCCCATGGCCACAGCGGCCGCCCCGCAGGCCAGGGTACCTGGCGCCCCCCCAGGGCCGGCGGGACGGCCGTGACCTGCGTGGTCACTCTGTGGTGTCCACAAATACCACATCTCTGTGTCCACTCCATCTCAACCAAGGCATTAAAATAGAAAGAAGTGAATGAACGGATGCACAACGTGGCAAGGGTCACGCCGGGCACCCCCACAAGGGGACAGCTCTCTGGCTGCAGCGAGGAGGGAGCGACGGCCGTGCTCCCAGGCCCGCCGGCCTGAGCCCTGCAGCCCGACCCCAGTGTCCTCGAGGGCCTTCACTCACGGACACCTGTCCGCAAGCAGCAGCAAGGACACCGGAGCACACCTCGCTACCACATGCCGTGAGTGGCCGGAGGTGGCGGGACGGGCTCCGCAGGCTCAGCCTGGGCCTGGCAGGCCTGCTCTACTCCTCCTGGAAGCGCACAGCCTCCCGCCCCGTGTCCCACCCCCACCGCCCTTCCTCGAGCCCTCCAGACTCTGGAAGGGTCCGGGGAAGCAGGTAGTCACATCCGCTCCTGCAGCCGGAGCCTCCGACCAGGGCCTTGCCTTGAACCTCCCCGTCTGACCATGCATGAGGCCACGCACGTGGGCCTGTGGAGGGTGGGGGACCCGGAGCCAGCCCCGCCGTGTCCCTCCCTCCCGCACACGTGCTGCCCAGGAAGGAGGCAGGGGGCCGAGGTGGAGGGCCTCTACAAGGGGCTGCCTTTCCATCCCTTCACAATGCTGTTCCAGTGCACGTCTTAGGACAGGAACTGAAAGGCTGGAACAAGAAGGGCCCTCGGGGTCCTCGGGCTCCACACCTGGCTGAGAGCCAGAGCCAGGTACTTGTGTGTCTGGAGCCCTGGTCCGCCCCATCCTTTCCAACCCTGCCTTCAGTGAGGCCCCCTTGAAGGAAGAAAGCCACCTGTGGATGCTTTTCTCTTTCTGGATGGCCCTGGAGCCATGCTGGCCACTCTGGGACACGGACGGTGTCCTTCCACATTCGCTTTTTTTCCTGCTTCGTGGTTAGGCTCAAATGTTTGAAGTAGACAAGGGACATAAAAGGAATATAGAAGCTATCAAGTACTGTAAACACCTAAAGCATAAGCGTTATTATCCTAGTTACTTTTAGGAGCATGAGGAGGGATACATCATCGGGAACAAAGTTCTTCTTTTATCTCCCTATTAGCCACTCCCAGTAACCCTGTGCTGGTCATTTCTGCCCCTTCTGGAACCTTCAGTTCCGCTGACCTCCCCAAAACCCCTGCGGAGGGCCCCAGTTCAAAGCCACCCCGGAACCAAACAGCACCCCCACTGGTATTCATCACAGTGACGGTGGTGACACTGGCTAATGACCACAACAAAGACTCACGATTTCACCCAGTCTGTAACAGGCACTTCTGGTACTTGTCATTCACAGCCCGTCATCCTTGCAAGATTCTGACTGTCCTCAGCAGAAGCCACAGGTCACTTCCCGCATCTGAGCTCTTCACTGGCCACCGGTGGTCCTTCCCACCCCCTGGTGCTGACCGGGGCAGGCCCACTAGGAACTTTCGGGAAAGACCGACCCAAGGCGGGCCCCAGGGCATCCAACCCAGTCCTTCTGTGTAGGGTGCCTCCTCTCTGGGGTCAAAAGCTCCGCAGGCGGGTCTCCCCTGCCCCGGCCCTCCTCCGGTCTGGGTTGGTGATACTTTCTGACCTTTATGCAAGGCTCCACTTCCCTTCACATTGGCGGCTCACTACAGTTCTAGAACAGCACTCGGCGTTGGCCCAGGGAGTGAGCTCTGTGCACGCAGCGCCAACCCATGTGGACGTGCCGTGATCACATCAGTGTGCAGAGAGGTCCAGAAGGGATGTGGCCAGCCTGAGGAGCCCCCGGCTTATCAGCCATGAAGTGCTTTGGGTCTCTTTAAAGAACAAGCTAGCTCCTGGTCCGCTATCGGCAGCTCTGAGGAGATAATCACACAGGTTATCCTGACTTTTGGCCACATTCCCTCCTTTTAGTTGGTGCCTACCCATCCTCGTTGTAGAGCACAACCAGATTTGAATTCAGTGCCCCTCTGCCTCCCTCCCTCCCCCCC
>NW_027397141.1:1534583-1586864 GCF_003265705.2 Callorhinus ursinus
CCCTCCCTCCCTCCCTCCCTCCCTCCCTCCGCTTCCTCTTTCCCTCTTTCCCTCCCTCCCTTTCCCGTTTCTCTCCCTCCCCCATCACCTCTCCCCCTCTCCCTCCCTGTCCTTCCCTCCATCTCCCTTCCTCTCCCTACCCCGAAGTAACAGGTTTGACTTAGAAATGAGAACAAAATTCTTTGATCAGCTCATTATGAAATTCACTCCTTTGTGGTTGTTTTCTCAAAAACTGCGGAGCAGATACGTATTCCTTATCAAATACCTCAGTGCCATGTTGATTGTGTGCATGGGTCTCGGTCCCTAAATTTGCTGTAACCTTGTCCGTCTGGCTGGTTTCAAATACCCATCCCCCCTCCAGTTTGAAGCCGCGATCACTGTGGGCAGATGGCGTGGGGGACTGCTGTGTATTTTCGGGTGTCGCGCGCAGGACCGCCTCGACAGGATCCCAAGGACACCAGGGACCCCACGCCCCAGGACCTCACTCTACAGGCCCAGCTCAGCTCCACAGGAACCGCAGACGAGCTGTTCCGCCACCAAATCCATTTGGCTCTATTTAGGAACTAAGCACAGGAAGGTAGTTATTGTACAAGATTAGCTTCCTGTAGGCCATAAATTGGCAGTAGCAGAAAAATACAGGATGACTTTATTAGCGTGCAAGGTCCGCTGAAAGGAAGGGCAGGCCAGCGATGATCGCTCGGTTTGCTTCCTTTCAGCTCACCCCCGAAACTGCCCCGGGGCTGCAAAAGACCCTTCAACTACTTAATGACTTCTTAATAGTTTTAAGCAAATTCAAAAGGCTGCCGGTTGCAGATGCCTGGAGGGCAGGGCTGCTGGGAAGCTGTTAGGAATGCCCGTTAGTACCAGAGGTTCTGACACCTGATTACAAGCCCCTACCCTCTCTGGCTTTTCGAGGGTTTGTTTTTTGTTTTGGTTTGGTGGGCCTTATTTGGTGTTGATTGGCTAGGTCTTTACTTGGAAGCTAGAATTTTACATTTGGGAATAAAAGAGCAGCTTCTAACAATTAAAAAAAAAAGTGCATGCTTCTTTGAAAGCACACAGTTACCCGGTAGTAGAAAGGTGGGGTGCACTCCTTCTAAGGACGTTTATCTGTTCAAGAGAGAGCCGGCCCGCCTTACCTGAGCCTTTCCCCAGTTAGAAACAGAACCCTCCCTTTTTCCTTTTGATATTTTTTCAAATGGTTTAAAGCTGTCAGGTAAAATTAGGCCCCGCTAGTAGGAGACAAAGTATTTGGATCCGGTTTTCTAATGCTTCTGCGGGAAGGGTTGTAATTCAAATTTTAATTATACCCCAGATCTGCAGGGTGTTCTGGGAGACCCCCCCCCCCGGTGACTCTGAGGCCCTGGCGCCCCCCTGTCTCCTGAGCCAGTGCACCCCCCCTCCCACCCCCACCTGGCACACAGGCGGGACAGGCAAGGGTGCAGGAACAAGGGGAAACAGCCCCTCCTGCACCCCTTCCTGGCAGTAGAGAACCTTGTTGGGAATATGCTTTCTTAATTTCTTCCGGAAGGGCAACACCTTAGGTAGTAAAAAGGTGCGGTGATCAACGTGTCCTCACAAAGAAAGGGGCCCAAGGACATTCACTGAGTGAGTGAATCCCCCTCAGCTTGTTGCCCACTGTGCCCTAGGGCAGCACCTGCTGGTGCCCATAAGCCTGGAGGGGCCCCCCAGCTGCCTGCAGGGTCGGAGCTGATGGAGGGGGGTCCAGACTTCCGAGGTGCAGAAAGCCTCCCGTGGGGTGCTGAGATGCTATTCCTCATATATCCAGGGACTGTTGGTGCTCCTCCGGTCGGTCCGCTTGTCCGAGCTGTGCTGCCCCTATTAAAAAGTTGGAAAGAACTCCCTCCTAACAACAGATCTTAAACAGATGTTCTAGATGTGCTCAGCTGAGCTCAGGCAAAGGGCCACAGAGCAGGTGGGTCAACCTCAGCTCAGTGCACACCGGCTCGGCCCTGCTGGGGGGTCGGGGGGCTGGAAATACCCCCACACCCTAGGACTTGCTGAAGGATTGGCTAATAGTAGCTTGGCTAGACTCTCAGTACTCCTTCACTCATCCGGGGAGACAAGGGTCCGGGGTGGGTGCAAGCGCCAGCTGTATCTGGCCTCTGCTGGAGTCTCCAGGCCAGACTCAACTCCTTGTGACATCCCCCAAGCCAGTTATCACAGTAAATCCAGCAATTGAGGGGGAAGTTCACATCCTAAACTGTGCCACAGAGAGAGCCTTCGCAAGGCTATCCAAGGCCAAACATCAGTTGGCAGGTTCTTCACCCACGCAGGGAGGCACGTCTCTACGCAGCCCAAACCCACAGCCCCCAATGGGACAGCTTCTCCTTCCCACGTTGTTCGGATAGGTTTCTGCCCATCTTGCCAACCTCCGATCTTCTGCCCAGTTCCCAGCTCCAGGCTGTGTCACGGAAGCTGCGTGGCCAGCTGGGGCATCAGTCCGGGGATGCAAAGTGGAGAACTTTGCCCCTCTGTAAACCCACCGAGGCTCCTGGCCTTGCCGCCTGTGGTGACGCATCCTCCCGCTGACGCCTGATGTGACCTCCCGGCTGGGGCACACGCAGCGGCTTTGACCTGCCTGCCCGCCTTACCCAACACGACCCTCCCCGCCGCTCACCCACTGTGACGATGCACCGAGCGGGTCCCGCCGAGGCCCTGGTCATGTCGTGCGGGGACCCGTCGCCCTTACGTGGGTCACGAAGGCACAGAACCCACCAGATGCTCAGCCTCAGAGGAGCGCCCGGCTGCGAACCCATGAGGCCGGAGCACCGACAGGAGAAAACAGAACCTTCACGACCGCCGAGCACACCGTGTCCTGAAGGACCATCAGAAACGAAAGATTGATTCTTTTCACCTCCCTGTCCCCCCTGTGCACACAAACACGGTGGCTGGTTCTCGACTCAGGGAGACTGTGTGCTGCCCAAATCCGGGAGTAAGCAAATGCTTCCCTCGTGGGTGAATTCAGAAAATCCTGTTTCCCCAACCCAGAGAGCACATCTTGGGGAAAGCCTGAAAATAACCGGGAACGACCAGCGGCAGTCACCCAGCACAAGGGCACAGTCAAAGCCATTTCCAAGCCGACAGAACAGACAGACTGGGCATTTTAAGACACAGCAGCGCAACACTGAGTGAGTGAAGGAATCGCCGAAGAAACACAGGAGCATCGGTGGGCGATCTCTAGGCATTGCTGACCTAGGATTTAGTGCATTTAAAAAACTACATTGCATTGGTATATTTTAAAAAGATCTTATCATTAAAAAAAAAATGAAGGAACAAAATGTGGTTTACTGTACAATGGAATATTACCCAACCATTAAAAAAGGGCAGGGGGTGGAGTCTAGATACAGACTCCCACCGGGGTGAGCCCGTGTGAAGGAAGCCACATAAAAAGCCCACATAAATGTATGATTGCATTTATTTGAAATATCCCAGAATGCTCAGACTAATAGGGACAGAAAGGAGTTTCGTGCCGGGGGCTGAGGGTACAGGGGAATGAGGACAGGAGTCAAATGGATGTGGGGCTTCTTTTTAGGATGATGTGGATATTCTGGGATCAGGTATTGTTGATGGATGTACAACTCCGTAATTATACTGAGAACTATTGACTTGTACAGTTTAAAAGGGTGGATATTATGCTCTCTGAATGATCTATCAAAAGAAATACAATTAAAAATGAGGGCCAGTGGCAGGTGGAAACAGAAATGACTCCCCTTGTCCATCACACCCTCACATGGGGTTTTAACACTGCACCACCTTTATGCAAGAATCCCTTCCAGGGTGAAGGGCACAGATTTGGACTAGCACCTAGTGTCACAATACAACTTTCCAGAGGACCGGGTTTATTCAGCGCCCTGGCCAACTCACATGTCCCTTTTGAGTTTCAGTTTTAATGAACCTGCAGTGAAGAGGCATCTGGAAGGAACTGCCCACTTGGGCAAGACCTTAGTTGTTTGAATAACTTTGGCCTGGAAACCATGCGCATTTGTCTGTCTCATTACAAATTCCAAACTCAATGAAATGTGTTTTCAGTTAACTGGTGTCAGGGGATTTTCACTTTGCTATCTCTAAGAGAGGGCTTCCTTGCCAGCTTGAGCTGGATTTGGAGGCAGGCTGATTTCTCAACCCAGGTATGCTAACTCCGTGTTCCATTATGCACATTCCCCATGCCCTGATGGCAACAGAGCCCCCTGGCTTGAGCCCCAATTTCCACATCAGCCAATGTTGAGTAAGAAATCATATTTCTTAATTGCTTAGACTCCAAGGACAGACATACAGGGGAAATGGCATGGTGTCCCTATAACCACAGGTCTGGAAGACATGAAGTAGACCCAAAGGAGATAAGCAGAGGTAGAGACAACAGAGACCCCAATCTCCGCAGGGCTTCAGGCACTTCAGTGAGCTCACTGGACCCCGCCTCTACAGCGGCAGGTAAAAGAAACAGAAACCACAGTTGCCAAGGCCACCGCGCCCTGTTAGAACACACCCAGATCCCTGGTTTCACGTTATTCACCCAACCCTCTGCTGTCCTCGCCCTAACGATCCGTGAGCATGCCCCTCTGCTTCTGGCGTGTGTCTCTCCTCACCTCCTGTTCCTACTGACTGTTCACTCCTGATGTGCCTCCTGGGGGCGCAGACCCTCAATGCTCAGACCCCAAAGGAAACAAACAAAGGAATTCCTCCCACATCCTGCTGACTGACCATAGCCACAGAAACCACCCACGTGACACCTTTTGAAAGGAACAGCAAGCACAGTGTGGGCCGATGGAAGGTTCCACTTGCTCCCTGGTTGGTGGTTGGTGGTTGGTGGTTGGTTTGTTGGCCAGTTTGTATCTCAGCCGTCTCTGAGGGTCCATCCCGCCCTCCCTGAGATTCGAGGGCCTAGAAAAACCGCCTGCCACACGGTAGAAATGTAACACATGTGTGCTAAAGAAATGAGTGGAGCTTGACGGCATTTTATAGCTTAAATCTGAGACGTACGTAAAATCAAATTGTAGGCCCCAGAGCTTCATAAAGGCCAAGAACTGTGATTTCTGACCCCAGGGATTCCACCACGACGGTGTGCTCGTAGCAGGGAGTCGGGTGATCTGGGTTTGTAGCCCATCTGCCCGGGATGGTCTGCTCGCCTCAGCAGGGAATGGCCTCTCCAAAGCTGAGCCCTTGGTCTGGAAGGGATGGGATCAGACAGGCGGAGGCCAAGCACACAGGGGATGCGGGGGGTGGGGGCAGGGCAGTGTGCAAAATTGGAAAGCAAACGAGAGGACAGTGGGGTGAGCTCTTCCCAAGGGAGGGGTGTGTGCTTCCCACGCTCCCCCAGGAGAGTTGGAGCTCCACCCCAACGCCAGTGTCCCCCACCCCCGGAGCACAGAGCCCCCAGCGATCAGCAGCCTCGAGTGAGCTGAGCTTCCAGGACCATCTGAAAAGGGCGGAGTGTAAGTCAGCTCCCTCAGTGTCAGTCATCTCATGTTCAGACTAACATTTTGTGCGGTCAGAGTGTTCGAGGACGTGTGCAAGGGAAAGGGTGAAGCCATTCCAGCATGAACGGAATTAACTAAAACCCCAGGGTGTGTAATCTAGCTATGGTTCCATACCCGAGCCTCCCAGAAATCTCCAGATTACTTCCTGAAAGCTCAAGACGTTATGGTAAAGACGATTAGCCATCCAGTTCCGTGGACCCCTATTACAAAACTACAAGTGAAGAAGGGAATGCTTCATGATATTAGTAAGAAGACAACACTGCAAGTACACCAGATAAACAGATTTTGTTCACAGTGGGAATAATAACTTCCATTACTTTTGTAAAATTATAAGCTAAATCTCTTAGCTTCGCTTCATTTTATTTGTACTTTGCAGCGTGGCTTAGTGCATGTGAATGAATACCATACGATGATGATCCCTCAAAGCGCTTAGGCCAAGTGTGGGCGCAGCCGCCTCGCCGGCATCACCTCCCTGTGGAGTGCTCACTGTGATCACCCCCCTTCTACAGGGGAAGACACCTGTTCCCAGAGCTGGCGAGGCCCGGGACGGCGTTTAACTGCGGCGTTCCGGTTCGAGCACCCCTCAAGTGAACCACTGCCCCCGTAATCCCAGGACAGCTGTCACGCATAGCAGCTGGGGGGGAAAGTGCTTTTTACACAACATCCTGGTTGTGCATATAGGTTTGCAAATTGTCCCCACTGGAGGAATCGAGGTGAAGGGTACACAGCCTCTTCTGTATTACTCTTGCAATTCATGTGACTCTATACTTACCTGATTAAAGATTTCAATGAAAAATAGTGAGCCATGACTTTCATATTTTTTAATGTATTTGTTTTGAAAATCAACTCTGTGTACGGTTAACCGCAGAGCTGTAGCAGTATACGATGCAATGAATATAAATGTCATCTTGTAACACGTTAATTCGTCACCATAAAGACAAAAAGCGGGAAAATTAGTGAAATTAGAATAGTAAAACAACATCTAGATGGATGAGCCAACAGATGAGAAAGAGGACTTACACATGGGGAATCCGTCCAGACACATATAGTAGATAAATGTTAGGTACTTGGATCCTTGCTTGAAAATTAAGATAGATTCAAAGCACTTTCCTTGCAGTGTTATAATAAGAACGCTAGTACATTATTCAATTAATTTCTTCATCATCTCTAGGAGAACTATAATGTAGAGCTAAAGAAAAAAATACAGTTAACTTATGTTCAAAATCCACACGAGCCTTATCCATGAATTACAACACAAATAGAAATTCTTTTCTGTTAGTCCCCCCAGAACAACTGTAACATTAAATGCAAACTTGGCTAACTTCTTTCTCTCTCTCTGAATTGTCAGACTCTCTCAATGTTGTCCTAATAAGGGTTACCCTGATCTCTCTTTTTTAAAATTGCAGACTCCTTGCGTCTGATACATTCCCTACCCCCCATACCTGGCTTTAATTTTGTGTTGTTTCTACAGTGACCGTATCCTAACATATTATATTGTAATATATTTATCATATCTAGAGTTTATTATCTGTCTTTCCCTTCCAGAAGATAAGCTTTAACGAGGGCACAGATTTCTGGGGAATGGGGGAGGTGTCTATTGATGTAAGTGGAACATAGGGTGCAATAAATATTTGTTTATTGAATGAATGAATTATAAGCATTCAATGGTGTGATTACCCCTCCAAATGTTTGGGGTAGGAACTGAAAAGAAAAAGAAAGAAAGGTCTGTTCTTTTGGCACTGCTACCTGGATGTAGACAGGTAGTGAGCCCCTGGGTGAGAACAGAGGTGAGAACTGAGGAGTCGGCCTCCCAGCCCTGCCGCAGTAGCACTGAGCCCCTACTGTGGGCAGAATACTGTGATGAATGCAGGAAGGTATTACAATGTGACCAAGAGATGACCATGTCCTTGGTGGTTTCCAGTCTCAAAGGCGTGCAAAAACACATCCTCCAGTGACGACCCAGCCAACTAGGAGCTGGCCACGGTCAGAAAAGGGAGGTAGACCAAAGCTACGTAATTCTGCCCCAAAGAGGGGCACCCCCCGTGGCCTGGGACTGGGGCTTTGGCACCTGGATTGGGGCACCCCCCGTGGCCTGGGACTGGGGCTTCGGCACCTGGAATGGGGCACCCCCTGTGGCCTGGGACTGGGGCTTCGGCACCTGGAATGGGGCACCCTGCGGGAGAGCATCCAGAACACGGGCAGGCAGCTGTAGTCATGGGGCCCGAACGGAAGCTGAGCCTGCCTTGTGAGGCAGACATGCAGACCGAAGGGCAGAGCCGGTTGTGGGCCCAGATAAGAGAGGGTTTGGAGGCCAAGGAGAGACCGGGAATTCTGAGGAGTCGAGATGGTGTGCAGGTAGCCAGCAAATACGGGTTTATAATGCAGTGTGGATTGCAACATACAAGCGATAATGCAAGAGGTTCAATGGTGGTGAGCACGGGCCCCAGGTGCCGGGAGCAGGGATGGTTGCCACGATCGGGTCAGAGGAGGGGTACGAGAGCTACCCACTCCAGGGAGATCTGTCCTCAAGTGTTTTATCAGCTCTTCCCCTACCCTAACTGGATCAAGAGCCACAGGCGGGGACACCTACATTGGCCCATGTCCCGGAGACCCAAAATGCTCCTTAGATGTCTTGCTTGGGCTTGGAGAAATACAGGATGGAAAAACACAGTTGTGTGCTCTCTGAAAATGCTGAAGGTGTGTCTGCTGTAACCAACTGCACTTGACATCCCCTGCAGCTCACAGCCTCAGTTTACCTCCCCGTAGGCTTCAAGGCCTGGATCAACCTACAGAGGAGCATCTACTTGAGTTTCCAGATCATGACCATCCAGGGCGATGCCGTGCCTTCTGGATACCGTCACCAAGAGACCCACCAGCCTCCGCCACTAATCCCCACCGTGTTTCCAGCAATGGGAATGGGTCTGTGCCAATTGGTGCCCACTCACCAGCTCTCTGTCTCCCATCAGGAGCGTAGGACACACGGAGAAGTAGAGGTCGCATCCCAGGGCCAGACCGCGTGCCAGAGCAACGAGCAGAGGCTCACAGAAAACGTCAGCGTCAGTTCCTGGGACCGAACAGTGATGTCGGCCACATCACCACCGCCCTCCTTTCTGTTATGAGAGATGCAAAACCTTGAATTTTGCTTTACAATGGGACAGACAAGAAATACAGCATATTTATTGAATTGGTGCTCCGGAGGATCGACGTGTTGTGTCATCTATTTGTCAACTTCTAAAATAAGATCCGGTAACATATTTATTTTTCTTTTTCATGAGTGATCATGACTGATTACTATGTATATACCTAAAGCATAGACATTTTTAAAAAATTAGAGCTACAAAATCACAGACACCTGTAATTTGGAAAGAATGTCAAAATTGCTTCTTTATAATAAGCCCATATAGAACATAAAAAGAAAACAGGTTTATATTGTAAAGACGTATTTTTGTTTGGGGTGTTCTTGGGGGAACAGTTTTTTCTGTAATCGTATGTCACGGTCACCATCCGCTGGACTCAGTGCCTACCACAAACTAGTTATCTCGGTTATTCTTCCTAGAAATCCAGGCTTATTAATCTTATTTTCCAGCCGACGAAAATGAAGTCCATGGTGGTTAAAGCATGTCTAAGATCACACAGCTGACAAAAACCGGACTGTAGGGTTCCAACTTATAAGCACTTTCCAGAACACGCCTAGTGCATGTGCACACAGACACGTTCACACCCACGCACACACACGCACACACACGCACTGCCTGCAAAGTTCTGAATACCAAGTAGTTCATTTTCACTATTCTTTTTTTCTCCCAAAAAGTTACTTCTTCTCCCCAAAACAGTAATTTCAAGCACAGCGTTCTTCAGGATTAAAAGGGTATCTTTAGAACGCAGCCTGACTCATACACTTCCAACTTCCTCCTAGCATACCTCTGAAAACCCAGAAAAAGATAAAAACGCAGCACAGAAAAGCAGGACTGCCCGCCATCCCGCTGCCAGGATCTGGGAGGCGAGCCAGCTAAGGAGGACAATAGCTTATTGCGCAACAGCTCACAGCCCGTGCAGGCCGAGGCCTGGGAAGCAGAACAGGGGCAGCCTGGACAAGGGGGAGGCCCGCTCCCCCACCTGCGGCTCTGCGCCTCACACGAACTCCTCGTTGCGGGGGAGACTTGCTCATCAGTCCCTCTGTAGCACAGCTGCTGGGTTTTGAGCAAAGTGGATGATAAATAGCACAGAATCCATTGTCTGTAAAGAAAACGTGTTCTAAAACCAAGGAGAACTCGACAGATGTCTCCCCTCGCCCACCCTGTGAGCACCCCGTCAGCGCTGCCAACCGGCTGCCCCCACCTGGGTCTCTAGAAAGGCCTCCCTGCTCCGCTCTTGCCCACCCCAGTAAACCGCACCAGGATCCAGGCTCTTTACCAATGCCCCCGTTGGAACCTCCCCTCTCGGTGGCTCCCGCAGTCAGAAGCCACAGAGCCTGAGCTCCCCTGGGGAACCTCCCGGCCCTCCGGTCCACCCCTGGTCTGGCTCACCCTCTGACTCTCCTGCTAGAGTCGCCCTGGATACCTTGAACTTGTTCTCGGCTCTCTTCTCTCTCTCGGCCCAGAATGGTCCGCCCTGTCTCTCCTCCTGCGTCTGACCCGTTCCTTCTCATCCGTGAGCACTGCTCACTCCCACACCAGCGAGAATGGGGAGCACTTTTGGGCACGGCAGGCCCTGAGGGCATCCATCAGGTGGTATCACAGGCACGGGTCCGCTGGGACCGGTTCCTCCTGTGTCCCGCGCCGTCACCCCCCGGGCCTTCCAGCCACACACAGGCTCCCCGGGCCTGCAGCAGGCAGGGAGGGCACGGCTTCTGGCGTTTTGCTGCCTACCAGTGAGCAATCCTGTAACCAGCAGCACCATTGCTGGTTACAGTGGAACAAAAAAAACCACGCTACGGCTGTGGTTTTTTCCTTTTCTCTCCAAAATCCAACCTGGGTTTTGACATAAATGTGCACACCTGCTGAATGTGTTGACAGACAGCGTGACCATGGGCGTCGAGTAGAAACACATGCAGGGAACGTGCGATAAATGGCAGGAGGAGGGAACACAGGTGGAGACAGGTGGGAAAATCCAGCATTGACAGCACTCGAAAGGCTGGTTCTCGTGTGTTTCACACGGTGACGAAGAGAGACAGAAGGGCGGAGAGGGCGATCAGCTGATGGAGACATTCCCTTGAAGAGTTTCCATCTGCCTTGGTCAGATGTGTGGCTTCGACGCAGCGATGTGTTTCTCCCGGTCCCGGGGCTGGAAGCTGGAGACCAGAGGGTCCGGGTTGGTTCTGGGACGAAACTCTTCCCAGCTCCTTGCTGCGTCCTGCCTGGTGGAGCAGAGCCCTGACGCAACTCCTTCTCTTACGAAGACACACACACCACCCTGTGTCCCATCCTCATCACCCAATGTGACCTCCCAAAGCCCCCCCAATAGCATCACACTGGGGGCCAAGGCTTCCACGTATCAATTTAGGGGACACAGACATTCAGCCAATGAAAGACGAATAGCTTCTCCTCCCCCACAAGCTTAGGAGAGACAGGAACCGGTAGAGGTGGGTCTGGGGGGACAGTGGCCCGCACGCGGTGGGCTTTGTCCTGGTGGTCTCCGTCACGGGTTGTCAATGACGCCTGAGAAGAACAGGGAAGGCAGCTTGGCAGAGACGGACAGAGGACCTGCCCGCGGCAGCACCAGCGCCCGGATGTTTAGATTCCCATCAGTCACAGCCACGTCCCTTCAGGTAAGGACCTGATCTCCAGGTGTGAGCGGCCGGCCGGCCAGAGAGCTGGGGGAGAGACTCGGGGTGGAGGGGGGACGCCCAGACCCCAGCAGGTGCTACTGTCCTGAGCACCCTCGGAGCACAGCAGGCCGCCGGCCCCAGAGGGATCCCTGCGGGTGTCTGCTGATGGACGGCGGGGTGCTGTCAGCACCCAGAGCACGATGCTGATTGAATGTTTTGCTTCATAAAGCAGGGAAGATCCGTTAGTTTAAACTGTACAAAACCCAGCGCACATGTAAGATAATGGGACCCCGTTCCCAGGACACTTGAGCCTAACTCAGCAGCTTTCTTCTCCGACTTGTTTTTACTGTATGTCAAAAATATTTTGTACTGGGTATCAGCGCATAACTAACCTGCCAGCACCCGGCTTTCCTCGCATTTCCCAGCACCCGGGGTAATCCAGCTCCAGCATGGGGCCCCCTCCAGGACAAACCTACAGTTGCCCCAGATGTTGATGCATATATGGCATCCCAGAGCAAGGAACGGTTGGGCAAATTTCGGTCAGGTCTCAGAAGAGCTGCATGACAAGACAGACATGTGGCTGGAAAGAGAACCAACACCTCGTTGGAAATGGGGCGCTTGAGAAGGGACCTTCCCCTTGCTCTCCTCGCCTTGGATTCCGCGGAATCCAGATGCAAGCTGCGTAGCTCCCTGGAGCCCTGAGGACGGAGGGGTTCAGGTACGGTCTCTGTGGGCCTCAGGCCCGCTGCCGTGGAACCGGGGGCAGGCAACGGCATTGCTCCTGTGTGAGAAGGAACTTGGCCGGCGGTCAAGTCTAAGTTTGTAACAGGAGCAGGAAGGGGCGGGTGTGTTTTCAGCAGGCCAGCAGGTCGACTGGGGGAAAGGTGATGTTTACTGCAGGGCCCTGGTGGGACGCGTGGATATTCTGCCGCTCAGGAGCTGGAATCGCTGCAAGTCAGGCAGAGCCCCTGCGCTCACCCGGCCAAGACTGCTCTGCTACCTTCAGGCCAAAGGGGAAAGTTAAGCAAGCATCTGAAAAAATAGAAGATTAATATCTGGAGCCCATGAAGCCTGTGTCGACAGGAGTAAATGAAGGGAAGGGTTGAGGAAATAGGCAGGGCAAGCGGGCCCAAAAGTCCCTCGTTGACAAGGGGTCCCACTTGGTGGGATCTGCCCTCTGTGTTGGTTAAAGAGGCTGGAACCCACTGAGAATGAATACTGAGGGCAGCGTCTCCTGACCTTGGGAGGAGGGGAGAGAGAAAGGGAGGAAGGGGAAGGAGGGGGTGGGCAGGGAGGAGGGAGGCCGTACGGCTAAATTCATATGCTCTTGTATAGGGCTCATTGTGTTCCTGCGTTCTAGTTTACGCTGCTGATCTTTGCCGTCTGCTGAGTAATTGCAACCAGGTCATGATAAATCTCTTGGAGCAAACTGAGCCTTTTGAGGCCAAATATGAAAGACATTGGACCGAAGGCACTGGGGCAAATCCTGACTTTCATATTTAAAGGGTAATGTTGTAGCTGACATTTGAGGGTGTGACAGACCAGCTAACACCAGTTGAAGCATTGAACAATTATTTGGGGGCACTTTGATCAATGGAAAGAGCAAATCTGCAACACACAGGAAAAAACAAAAACAAAACCAAAATCAGGTGAAACCAATCCCGCCTCATTTTCGGTCACTCGTTTCTGGGCACAAACAGTTTTGGAAAAGTGCCTCAACTCATGTTTGTGACAATCTGACTGAGCCATGACGTCCAAACGGGGGTTCTTAAAATTAGGGAGTGAAACATCACAAAGTTACCAAATGTAATAAAATACTGATATTTAACCCTATTTTCAAAAGTGCGGTTTTTCTTGGTAGTGCTTAAAAGTGTGTGAAGACTGAAAGCCTGGGATAGAAAGTCACCGGGAGCGCTAAAGGACACGTCAAAGGGTCCTTGAAAATCCAGCTGTCACGCCAGCCCCTCGGCTGTTTCCAAGGTATGCTGAGGGCTTGGTACTCCTCACTCTTCTCTTGTCGACGTAAGTGATTTCTGGCAGATCAGCCGCAGAATGTGCCAAAGATTTAAGAAAAAGTTATTGGGAAATTTTTAAACTGAGAACGTTTTATCCATTCTCTGCACTTTCTGTGTGTGGTAGAAAATGTCCTTGCTTTCCTTCAACAGTAGAAGAACCTTGGTTGAGCCCGTGCAACATGCATTGACCATGGGACCTCAGTGGGAGGACCATGGTCCCCAGACGTCGATCGGTCCCTAGGTTCTGTCTTAGGATATGTCAGACTCCGTGCTCCCTGCCTGCAAGATTGAGGCCATCCTGAGATCTCATGGGGCTCTGATGTTATTAATTACCTATTTTTATCTTCTTCCCTGTACATTGTGTGAGACGTCACTTTTGAAAGAGGTATACATAAGTTATTTAGATAAAACATAAACAGGAACAAACAGGAACACACACCGCCCCCCCCCACCCCTGAAAACAAACTTTGGTGTCCAGGAATCTAGAGTTTAAAATCTCAGCTCAGTCCCTTGTTCAACCTCCCGTTCATTCAGCAAACAGTTAATGGGAGCTTCCTCCATCTGCACTCGACACCACTCCAGGCCGGTAATAATGCAGGAGGTAATATATTCCGAGGACCTGTTCCCATGGAACTGGCATTCAGGAGGGGTAAACAGGAGACAATGAGGTGACACTCAGTAATCCAGGGTGGCAGGTGGCAGCAAGGGCACTGGGGGAAACCAAGCAGGATATCAGGGATGGAGAGGGAGGGTTTACCTGGGCATTCAGGGAAAGCCTGAAGATAAGGTGACATTTAAACAGGGAACTGAAAGAAAAACTCAGGGCAAGGCGAGGTATGTGTTGCCTGGGACAAGAGCATTCTGCGAAGGGATGGCAGGTGTCTAGCCTGGGGCTGGACTTGCTCTTTAACCTCCTAGGAGGACGGGCCCACACGCCTTTGTAGCTCTAGACATTTAAACAGCCTCCAAATGACCTCTTTCCTGAGAGGAGGGTAAAGTCAGAGTCCTTAGGATTGACCTTCTCTGTCTCTCCAGAATTCCCGTGCTCCCTCCGGCAGGCACGCCTCATCCTCAAGCTCAGATGCAGGTTCCCAGCATCCCTCGAATGTTTCCACTCACTGGCTTTCGGCGCATGGTGGGCAGAAAGTTCGCTAAGATCGCAGGTAGCACGTCTTCTGTGAGAAGTCACCCGGCTCCCTCTGAGGCTCATCTCAGTAGCTTCCTGACCAACACTCCCTCACTTGATCCATTTCCCCTTGAAACCAACAGCCGGGAAGCACATGCGTGAAAGGGAGCAGGGTCCTGGATCCACCTGCCCAGGGCCTGGGGCCAGCAGGCCTGCTCAGGGCACCTGGCCGCAAGGTCCTCCGCAGAAGGCCAGGTGTCCATGGTGCTGGGGCAACATCCCACACACCTTCCCAGTGACACCAGCCCCGGGGGAAACTGGGGGGCTGCCCAAGTCCGTTTCACAAAAGATTTACCCTCTGCCTTCGGCAGACTGGTTCCACCTGACCCCTTTCCAGAATAACGTAGCCAGAATGTCTGTCATCTCTCCCTGGGAACGGCAAGGAGGAATCTCACCCCGTTCCAGGCCCCAGTCCACCATGGCTGGCTTGCTCAGGGGACCGTTACAAACAGCAGGGCACTGACCCCCGCATCGCGATGGAAGAAGACGTCATGCCTGTGCATGCAGAAATAGTCCATGGCCATTACTAGAAAGTTACCTTTTCATGGAAACGCAGGAAACACAACCGTGATTCCTAGTGCAGCTGAGATCGTGCCAACCTGCGTGTGAAGGTGGGTATGGAGCTCCCACCCGATCGTAAAGCAGTGCGTTTTACTTGGCAGCTGCACCCCGGGTCCCCGGGTATAGAACGTGCTGTCAGGGAAGAAGCCGGAAGAAGCCTGCAGGAGCAAACACATCTTCTCTCTCACAAAACCAAACCCAAGGTTGAGGCAGGCGGGGCGTTTGTCCGCAGCTCCTGTTACCGGCCACGCAGCCTGTGTCTCACCCACAGAGGGAGCGTGGCAGGTGGCCGTGCCAGGGCTTTACCTTTGCTGCTTGACAGAAACAGTCACTTAGCGCATGTGGGAAGGAATGGCAAGGAGGATGGGCTTCCATAGACTTTGATGGGTTAGATCTTCGAAAAAATGTCCGAAGCAATGTGGCAAAATGCTAATAATATATAGCGAAGCTGCGTGGTGAGGACGTGAGTGTCCCCTGTTAGTCAGTCTTTTCACGTGTATACATTTTAGTAAAAATGTGCATTTAATAATTCATATATAATAAGTAGTCATGGATATTTAATAATAAAATACGTTCATAAACACACCACTGGATGCTTTGAGCTTCACTAGTCCAGGAGGCTAAATGTATCTGTATATTTGTTCATTTATAACATTCATAGGAAATGTTTAGACTCCTCCCTTCTCTGCCCAGAGGTTCTCGAAAAGCAGGCCACATACGACTCCACGTCACTGCGCTTATGTGTCGTTAATGGCTGATATTAGGAGAGAATGTAATTAAAACTTCCATAACAACACACCTTCCTGCTGCCCTGCCTGGGAGGAGACCTCTCTTCCCCGGTGCTAGGATTCACCAGTTGTGGGGACACGTGTCAGCAGGGCGCCCCATCCCCGGGCCCCATGGCCAGGAGCAGCTCGCCGCCTAGCCCGGGTTACAGGCACCTGTTCAGGCCTCAGACACGCCCAGCGTTTCCTGCTTTGTTATTCCTACCGTCTTCTGTGCGTTCTTTATAAAAGCTTGCCTGCTCCCAACACGGCAAGCTCTGTCTCGGGTTGTGATGTGCACTCGTGAACGACGAGTGCTCCCTGCCTTTAGCATAACCACGGTGGTCACCTGCTGCTGGCTTCTCCCGAGCCCTGTTGGAGCAGTGAGGCTGTCGGATGCTGGTGCAGTCCCAGGTCCCAGGCTCGACCCATGCGAGACAGGTCAGGTGTGCCCCTCCACGAAGAGCTACTGCTGGAGGCCTCTGCTGCCTGGGGAGGCCTTGGAGGGGGCGGGGGGCTGGTCCTTCCAGTCCTCTGTGCCCAGCACTGCACCAGGGGACAGTGGAAAGGTGAGACCAAAGCCAATCATTCTTCATTCTCCTGAAGCGGTTCTCACATTTACGCCAGCCCCCAGGTAGGAGGAGAGGGCACCTGCCAACCAGGAAGTGTCTTCGCAGATAGGAGCTGGGACTGACAGCCCGTCGGGAGTGAGCAGACAGTCACATCCCGTCACCTGTGCAGGCGAGACACGCTCCCGCGCCAACCTTTGCGAGGAGACGGAGGCATTTCTCGAAGATGGATCCGCTGATTGGAATTTAGCATTTTCCAAACAAAAACCAAATAACACCTTCGTGCCTATTCCCAAACTCTAGTTGGGACTTCTTTAAAGAACCAAAGAAGCCCTAGGAAACCATCCAAATGCAAGATCTTTCTACGTTTGCTTCCTGATTTTTCATAACTTCCACACCGACCCAAAACATAACAGAAAAATGTGGGTGACTTGACCACGGTCTTCCAAAGCTTCCACTTCTCAGGAATTACTTTCCTTGCCCACCGATAGTTCCGTCTGATGACCTGTGGGCCCAGCACACCTGTGCACAGGTGAATGGCGCGGTCACCAGATGCCACAGACCCTAAGGGATGCGCCTGGTTATTGCCCGTGCCGGTCTCATGTTGTCAAACCTGGTCAGTTTTTAACACGTGGGTTATGACCCACTAAGTTGGTCTGATGACCTGCAGGTAGTCAGGACCCTGCAGCCTGAGAAACAGCGGTTCTGGGTCAGCAGGGTGGGGGATGGTGAGGACACCCCTCCTCTTTCCCTGTCCCCCATCACCAGGAATGTCCCGGCATCTCCAAAGAGAGGTGACCAATGCTTGAAGCATCAAAACTACTGAAATCAGTGCCTCATGTGTAGACCCTCTGGCAGCTTTCTTTGTTTCGTGAAAGTATAAGAAAAACCCAAGTTTCCATAAAGGCAGAAGGTGGATGTGTAAGACACTCCGCCGTGCTCTCCACGCTCACTCTGTCCTCCCAGGTCTCTCTCCTCGAAGTCAGAGGTCGACCAACTGCGGCTCAGGGGCCAGGTCCGAACTACACCTGCTTTTGTGCGTTCGGGTTAGGACACAGCCACGCTCCTCGGTGGAGGTTTCCGGGCTGCAGCGGCAGAGCCAAGCACCTAGGGCAGAGAGCTCTGTCTCACAAAGCCGAAGCTATTTACCAGCCAGCTCGGTGTGGAGAAGCTCGCCCACCCTGCTCTGAACCGGCTCCATGCCCTCGGGAGAAGCCGGGTGGCGTGCGACTCGGAGGCTCCTCGCCTGTGCCGTACAGTGTGCTCACAAACTGTTTCCTGGGGTAACGAGAGGGTGGGATTACTTCCGTTGCCAGTTATGAGTGAGAGCAAATAAATGATGAAGTCAGACTCAGAACCACCACCTGTCTTATTGGTTTGCCACGGACACGTGCCCCCACGTCTTACTTTAACACAGGGACACAGGGGAGTGACTGCAGGCTCCTGGGATCGTGGTCTGTTTGGTTGTCTCCTATTCAATTTTTAAAGCGTATGTAAGATTCATAACCTGCTTTACACTGTATTTATGTTTAGATTAAAATTGCTCACCACTCAGTAAAATGCACGGTTCTGGGAAAGTGATATTTATACCAGAGCGCCAAGGACCCCATAACAACAGGCCATTATTGTCCTTCTTGGGGCTCTACCTCTGTCTGAAAACCATGGCCTTAAGGCAAAAGGAACATCTCAAGCACTATGACAAGCCTCCTGAGGACCTTCGAGTCATGGCTGCTAAGGGCGGGGCCGGGGGTGCCACGGGGACGTGGCCAGTAAGTCCCGTGGGTGAGGAATTTAAAAAACAATCACAAAATCCACTAAGATTGGTCTGCTTTTATTATTACCATAAGCTAATCATTGCAAACACACTGATCAAACCCCCCAAGCACATAAAAGCCTTCGTTGATCTAAGTTCTGAATAGCAGCAGCTCCCCTGTGTAGCTGGGTGTGTGTGTGTGTGTGTGTTGAACTCTGTCCCCCAAAACTTACATTCAAGTCCTAACCACTGCTACCTGCGAATGCACTTTGCTCAGCAAGAGCGTCTTTGCAGACGCAGTCAAGCTAGGATGTGGTCATCTTGAAGCACGGGGGGCCCCTCACCCAATATGACAGGTGGACAGGTGTCCTTCTGAGAACAGAAGAGAAGCAGACACACAGGGAGAAGTCCACATGAGGATGGAGGCAGACGTTAGAGCCATGCACCTACCAGCCCGGCGCCACCAGGGACCGTGGGGGTCCCCACAGCCGGGAGCCGGGCCTGCCCAAAGAGCCCTGATCTCAGCCTTCTGGCCTCCTGAGCTGGGAGAGAGTAAAATTCTGTTGTCTCAGCCACCCCATCTGGGTGCTTTGTTACTGCAGCCCCAGGAACCGAATGCAGATATGGAAACTCGCTCAATGCATTCGTATTTTTCTCCATTTAATAAACATCATCTTCTACATGGAGCTGAAGCTGGAGAACTCAGGTTCTGTGGTGGGCCCTGCACTGGGCACTCAGCTTCCTGCTTTCATCTGGAGGGAGGCGCTTCATGGTGGCCCCTCCCCGGGGTCAAGTTCACTCCACGCCCCCCGCCCCCCGTGCTGTTGCAGATTCGAGTGTCTGAACCTCCCGTTCTGAACAGGGAGCGACAGTCCAGTAAGTATAAGGACAAACACCACTCGAGTTATTTCCATTCTCTCTTTCAAGAGGAGGATTTCGAGCTTGTATTTATGGTTGAAATCTAAAACAGTGAGACAGGGGCAAACAGCAAGATGGAATATTTTTGTTTGGTAAAGGCAAATTCCAGTCCATAAAATATTTTAAGGAATTTATACTATTTAGCAGCTTTTTTGTTTTTTGTTTTAAGACTAAAGAACAAATCAAGAATACATTATCATTACTGCTTATTACATGATCATCACTAAAACTGCTTGTGTTATATGGAGAAGGGGAGTGTTAGGAATCACCCGTCGGGTGATATTCTGGGGGCACCCCTGGGGGCAAGCAGCCCGCTGCACCCCTAATATCGCCCCGATGGAGGACTACCACCCCTCCTCCCCATGTGCCTATAAACAAGCATATGGCGGCAGGCGATTAGGTTTTGGGGATACAGAGGTTACAAAACTAAGCACATGTGGTCTCTGTCTTCAAGCAGCTTGTAGTTTATGGGAGACGCTAACATGGAAATGGTTATACACAAGGTTTCCAAACCAGTTTGTGCATCTGCCATAGATGGAATGTTTGTGTCCCCTCCCAAATTCGTATGTGACACCTAGCCTCCAGTGTGGTGGTGTTAGGAAATGGGCCCTTGGGGAGACGATCAGATCAGGAGAGTGCAGCCCCCGTGAAGGGATGAGTTGTCATGAAGGAGGCCCAGGCAGCTTCCTTGTCCCTCCCACCAGGTGAGGACATGGAAAGAAGGCTGTCTACGAACCAGGAAGGGGGTCCACCTCACCCGACACCAAATCTGACGGCACCTTTGTCTGAAACTTCCCGAACTCCAGAACTGTAAGAAATAGGCTTGTGTTATTTAGAAACCACACAGACTGTGGTGTTTATACAACAGCCCAGATGACCAAGACTACATCAGAATCCACTATGAATCCTTTTTAAAAATGACGTAGGCATCTACTCTGGAATACGATTTTGTAGGTTCTTTTTTTTTTTTTTGATTCATTGTTTGCACATAACACCCAGGGCTCCACGCAGAACGTGCCCTCTTTAATACCCATCACCTGGCTCACCCATCCCCCCCAAACCCCCTCCCCTCTAGAACCCTCAGTTTTTTTTCAGAGTCCATCGTCTCTCATGGTTCGTCTCCCCCTCTGACATACTCCCCTTCATTTTTCCCATCCTGCTATCTTCTTCTTCTTCTTTTTTTTTTTCTTAACATATATTGCATTATTTGTTGCAGAGGCACAGATCTGTGATTCAACAGTCTTGCACAATTCACAGCGCTCACCGTAGCACATACCCTCCCCAATGTCTATCACCCAGCCACCCCATTCCTCCCACCCCCCAGCACTCCAGCAACCCTCAGTTTGTTTCCTGAGATTAAGAATTCCTCATATCAGTGAGGTCATATGATACATGTCTTTCTCTGATTGACTTATTTCACTCAGCATAACACCCTCCAGTTCCATCCAGGTCGTTGCAAATGGCAAGATCTCATTCCTTTTGGTGGCTGCATAATATTCCATTGTGTATATATACCACCTCTTCTTTATCCATTCATCTGTCGATGGACATCTTGGCTCTTTCCGCAGTCTGGCTACTGTGGACATTGCTGCTATAAACATCGGGGTGCACGTATGCCTTCGGATCCCTACATTTGTATCTTTGTGGTAAATACCCAGTAGTGCAATTGCTGGATTGTATGGTAGCTCTATTTTCAACTGTTTGAGGAACCTCCATACTGTTTTCCAGAGTGGCTGCACCAGCTTGCATTCCCACCAATAGTGTAGGAGGGTTCCCCTTGCTCCGCATCCTCGCCAACATCTGTCGTTTCCTGACTTGTTCATTTTAGCCATTCTGACTGGTGTGAGGTGGTGTCTCATTGAGGTTATGATTTGGATTTCCCTGATGCCGAGCGATGTTGAGCACTTTTTCATGTGTCTGTTGGCCATTTGGATGTCTTCTTTGGAAAAATGTCTGTTCATGTCTTCTGCCCATTTCTTGATTGGATTATTTGTTCTTTGGGTGTTGAGTTTGATAAGTTCTTTATAGATTTTGGATACTAGCCCTTTGTCTGATAGGTTTTGCAGGTTTTTATAAAGTTAAACACATCCTTATCATACGACCCAACAATCCTTCCCCTGGACATTTATCCTAAAGAAATAACCATGTGTGTTCACACAAAACTCTGCACATAAATGTTCATAGCAGTGCCATTCATAATTGCCCCAAACTGGAAACAACCAAAACGTCCCTCAACAGGTGGATGAGTGAACAGGTGTCCCCTTGGAACAGTGGAATACAAGTCAGCACGTGGATGGATCTTAAAGGCACTGTGATGAGTGAATGGAGCTAATACCAAAAGGTCATAGTCTGTAGGATTGTGTTCGTAGGGCATTAATGAGAAGACAAACCTGAGATGGAGAATAGACTCGTGGTGACCAGCGGCAAGGAGGGGGAATGTGGCCCTACAGGGACAGCTGGAGGGAGCCGAGCGTTGGGGGAGATGGAGCTGTTCTGTCTCCTGGCTGTGGTATGGCCACAGGAGTCTATACACATGTCAAGACAGGTAGAACCATGCACCAAAGGAAAAATGTCATCCTACCCGTATGGTGAAAGTTCCAAGGGGTAGAGAAGTAGGTGAAGGTGGGACCGTGAAAAACTGCAAAGAGGCTTTAAATGAATTTTGAATGCAATGCAGAAGCAAAAGATGTTTTAATCATGAGAGAAACACGATTAGATCTGGGTTTTAGTGGGATCGGTCTGCAGATAGTAGGGAAGAGGGATCGGAGAGGGTTACGTTGAAGAGAAAGGAATCAATTAGTATTCCACCGCAAGACAGATCAATTAAGGACAAGGGATAATGAAGTCAGCTCTGGACATGCTGAGTTAGAGACATTTACGGGGCGCTGAAGCAAAGATGTCTACAGGGTACTGAATATATGAGTCTGAAGCTCCAGAAAGAGGTCTGAGCTAATTGTAACGAGTGATAGTTGAATTTACATGTAGAGGCTGAGGTTGCCTTTGGCGAACCGTATTTATGTTGTCCCAGCCTTGACTTTTCCACTTTCTTTCCCAAAATAGTTGCCCCTTTCTGTCCCACCAGGGTGTGGCAGAGCCCTGGCACATATGGGATTTCCCACAAATTGGAGTAACTTATCCAGACCTTCCAATCGCTTCAAAACTACCACATAACTTTTAAAACATCCTATACATGTTTCAAAAGTGTACAACTAATCTAGTACACAACTGAAGTTATTGTTTCCAGAGGGTTAAGTTGCCGTGCCTTAAAGCCTCAGACTAACAGCTCACTCACTTCTTTCTAGGTAAATCTCAGCAAATGAAAATATATATCCAACGCCAATATGCCAAACTTGCTTCCTGATTTATAGATTTATTAAGAATTGTATTTTGCTGTCCAAGACTGTTGAATCACAGATTGATACATCTGAAACAAATAATGCAATATATGTTAAGAAAAAAAATCTTATATTTTTAACAGTTTCAAAAACAAAAAAGAATTGTATTTTGCTTAGCAAATTTGGAAGGAAGGAGAACGTTGCCTCCAAAAATGCAACCAGAGGATAACTAGTCTAGAACTGAAGCTTTAGACATTTAAATAGAATAAGGTCATGTTTGGGGAAAGTGGGGGGTAGGGAATGAGGGCGGGATGCTCTCTTCTCATTTGAAATAAAGCTCATTTTAGAGGAAGTCTGCTCTTTGTGGTTCTGCTTTGGTCATCCCTAAACCAGAAAAGAATAATTTTCCTGTGTCCATTCTCACTGACTCCTAAATATATTGTGCTATTGGCTAACTTTGAACCTCAAACATCTTACTTTGAAAATGTAGAAACTATAGAGGTTGTGAATTTGTTGCGAGCCAGGACCCAAGCTAAAGAATAACTGATAATAAAACGTGGAATACAAGAAGACCCAATGGATTCGAATCCACTGTTCTAAGTCGAATACAACTGTAAGACATTTTAAGCAGATGCTCCTTCCGACCAGAATCCCAAGAGAATTCCCCAGGGCACATTGGACAGAGCTCTCTATTTTTCCTACTTCTTAAATTTCTGGGGTTTTTTAGAAAAGGATAGATATAAATACTTAGATGAAAATATAACGGTAATGGAAAAGAAGAGCTGTGGAAGAGACATGTCCAGGAGCCCCCGGGTGAGCCTCGGGGAGGCTCCACACCCAAAGTCAAGAACGCACACAGTTTGCCCAGAGCCAAATATGGGGGGCAGTCAATAGACTCCCTGTGGCCAAGTGACAGAGGACACTTTCCTCTCAAAGGTAAAACCCAAACCCTGATTTCTAAAGAAAACAAATTTCCTAGGAAGGTTTCTGAGGCATGAAAGGAGCAGATCAGAGCTAAGTACCCCAGCCCCTCACGCTGGTGTGAGGCAGAAAGACAGCAGGGCGGCGGGAAGGGAAGTTTCTGGAGTTGTCACCCAGATTGCAAGCCCGGGCCCGGGGCACTGAGGCATCTTCACGGGGTCTCAGCAGAGTGTTTCCATTTTGGGGGGTCGCGCACTCCTCAGGGCCAAGTGAAACTCTTGCTCCAGACAGTTCTGGCTTCAGCGGCGGTACTCCACTCCTTTCTGTGAGGCTTCTCTCTGCAGGTGCGACCGTAAAAACCAAGAGCTACTGGAAATCCAGGTGGGGCAGACAAGGTGGGAAAATGCCCCTGAACTGGTCCCCGACTGGAAGACCTTGAGGCTGCCCCCCACTCATCAGGGGCGCTCTTGGAGCACGGAGGAGACGTACTATTTTCTCTTTTACTTTCTATGCACAGTTTTTCGAAAAAGACATTGAGAGTTAATACGTCGCTGGCCCTGACTCCTTAGGAAGAGGGCTGTCTCGGCTTCTCTCGGCTAAGGGGCGCTGCAAAGAATCGCTGAACCAACAAAGGAGCCATGCACGAACCAAGAAGCTAAGGTATCTCTGCACCGGGTTATCAGCTCTCAGGGGACCGCCTCCCGGGTTTGGCGCTGGGCCCGGGGCGGGGGTGGGGGGGTGGGGGAGGGCATGGGGAGGAGGAGGTCCCCTGGATGCCCTCGCGTTCTTCCTGCTGTCGATACCTCCCCCACTTTCGGGGGGGGGGGTGCCTGGAGTCAGCCATTCAAGGGAGAGGCCTGCTCAGGAAACAGATGTGCACACTGCAGAGGAAACCCACAATCAGCGCCCATGGAAACCAACCCAGACCTTCATTCATAAAAACGAGCCCAACCAGGGGCCACTCGGGACACAAGGAAGACGCCAGCGTGGAGGCTCGTGATCGTGATGGCATCATGATGGCCCCATAAAACAGCTCACCTCAGAGCAAACTGGAGGAATAATACGAGAGTGAGCCAACCTGATCCTGAGAGACTGGAAAGGAGTTTGCACCCACAACATTAGAACCAGCTACCATGACAAGAAGGAAGTGGGAGGGGAGCGCCAAGCCGAAAACAGCACTGGGGATTAACAGAGGATTGCACCCTCAAGACTCGACTGAAACGCCAGGCTGGTCCTCTAGGTGACCTTGACCTCAGATCACTCTTCCGCAGGCCGCAGCAGTGAGTGACCTTGGACTGCGTTTCCTCTGGTGCACATTCAACCGCACACCTTGTGTTGAAGGCAATGAAACTGGCATAATTATAATAACCATGTGCTGACAGGGAGGACCATCCTCAATGGAAAAAAAAACCACGCAGAACAGGTGGATAGTCTCATCCTATGGACACTAAACACGCACACGCACACAGAAATGGGACAGAGAGATGACACACACATATGCAGTGTACACAGGGGGCCGGGGAGGAGATGAAGCTGTTGGCTTCTGGTCTTTACCAGTTGATGATCTTTCTCTCTTTTTAAGAAGTATAGCTTACTTTGGAATTTTTTTGCAAATGGAGATAAAACAATTATGGTACCTTCTCTAGCATGAAAGCAGCAGAAGGGCACATAGTAGATAATTAATCAGTATTTGTTGAACAAATGAATGAATAAGATAATATTTTCTACCAGCAGAAGGATACTTCTATTGGAACGCCTTTCATGTCTCCCACAGCATTGATAATTCAGGTTTCCTTCCTCTTCGAAATGACGTTTAGTAAAGATATTTTCCTAGAAATTCAATCATTTCAGCTAGATTTCAAAATGTCTTATCATGTGGCTGTGCATAATATTGTTTTATTTTGGTGTCCATATGTTTTCTTTGCTCAACAAACACAAAGATTTTCTTCTGAAAACCCCATTCTGAGGACTTTATGAATGGTGACTGACTGTGAGGATGGGGATCCAAAAGGCACAAGAGGGTCAGTTGGCCTTCCCGCGTCGTGGGCGGGCAGTGGGCAGGGCCGTGGGTACCTCCGCACCAAGCTCTCCTTTCCAATGCCCACCCCCTGCCCGCTACCTCTCCTACTCCTAGGACGCATCTTTACCCAAGATTTGTCAATGTTGAAATTTCGTTTCAAAGGATCGGGTTTTGAGTTACTGTATTTATTCTACAGTTTTACAGGTTTTGTTCACTCATTTCTACTGTATATTTACTGCTTTTGTACTCAGGTCATGATGCCTGTTTATTGTTTGTTGTTTATTGTTCCTGACACTCTTTTGGTTCTGGAGTGGAACGGATAGTTTATGTCTGTTCTTCTTTATTCCTAGATAAAAATCCTTAGGACTTATAGCCTCTCCTAGCCCCGTCTGGGTTTTGGTGTCCCAAATATTACACCATGTGACACTTGCACTGTTAGCATTTCCTGAACAATCTCTTTATTTAGTTTTCATTTTCTCTGCCACTGAAAAGACTACATAGTGAGTATTTCTAATTTCCACATAGTTTTTACACTGAGTTTTTTGTTATTGCTTAAAGTCTATTTGCCATTGTTAGATATTATAGCCTGTGGAAGTTACCCAGCTCTTTTTTGAGACACAGGCTATAATCAATGTGCACCTTTGCCAGGAACATTTGAAGACAACATAATTTTTACAAATGTTGAGTAAATGAAATGTATTAGTTACATTATTCGATTCTTCTCCTTAACATTTTTCTACTTAACATATTATTTTTTTAAGTTATTTATTTATTTATTTGACAGAGAGAGAGAGAGAGAGAGAGAACACAAGCAGAGGGAGTGGCAGAGGGAGAAGCAGGCTTCCCGCGGAGCAGGGAGCCCGACGCGGGGCTCGATCCCAGGACCCTGAGATCATGACCTGAGCCGAAGGCAGACACTTAACAAATGAGCCACCCAGGTGCCCCTACTTAACATATTATTAATGTATCCTAAGACTGTGCTTTGCCAATTTATTATTGTATTTTTCACAGCTTTTGTCTGATATATTTTGATGCTATGTCATTTGACTCATAAATATTCCTGGCTATTATATTCTCATAATGAACCGTATTTCCAAAATCAATTTTTAAAGCATCCCGCTTCATCCCTTGCTGTTTATTTTTCCTTTTTATCTGATATTAATAGAGCTATTTGGGGCTTTTTTTATTTTTATTTGTCTTATATTTCTTTGTTCACCGGTTTACTTTTTCTATGTCACTTTGTTTCAGAATACGTGTGTATGTGTATAAAATTTGAGAATCTTATCTTCTGTTATAGATATTTAATCCATTCTATATCCTTTGTATGTGTGATGAGTGATCTTCTTCGTTATAATTCTGTCATCTTTGTTTTTCCTTTTTAGTATCTGTCCAGGGTAGTAACCTGGATGTGTGGCATTTGAAAAAAATCACCCTGTTCTAGCTTAAAGCTTTACCTGCATTCATTCACACGCTCATCCGACACATGTGTGTTCATCCCCTGCGTGTGTATGCGTTGTGCTGGCTGGGGATGGGGGGGCACAGATGGGGACCCGCGGCCGCAGTGGGGGGGGCGGGGCGGGAGCAGTGCCCTGACCATCAACTGCCTTCCATCTCACTCTGCTTTGCCTCTCTGCCCCACAGCCTCGTGGCACCAGACGGGCTCCCCTGCTTCCTCTGCTTCCCTGGCACCTTCCTTGCACGAAAACTCCAGGGTCGAATGCACTTCGCCCAGTTTTGAATCTGTCAGAAGAAGAGAATCCAACCAAGCTTGGGAGATGTTTCTCTCTCCGTGAAGTTTGGCCTCCAGACTTCACATGTTTCTGTGTGCTCCCATATCCTAGTTAGTGTGCCGGAAGCCACTGACCCTTACATGTATGAATAAACGTGCTCTTGGCGTTACTGCTGAGCACCTCCTCCCTGCGCGGCAGGTGGCTGCCCAGGCTGAGCAGGGAGGAGGCTGTAGGCCAGGAAATGCGAGGCATAGAATCACATCAGTGTATCTCAAAACTGTTTGCCCTATTTTGTAACAATTGAAGAAGTCCATGGCACTGTGACATCATACACTGGGGTTTGCTTAACCTGGGAGGAAGTTTCCTTAAGGAGGGAATGTTTGAGCTGAGTTCTGAAGGAGCCCCGGGAGTCACCTGGTCACAGGGAAATGAAGAGTTTCCAGCAGAGGGAACAGCAACTGCAAAGAAGCTGAGGCCACAGGAGCATGGTGTCCTCACGCGAGGGAAGAAAATCCGTTTGGCTAGAGAACAGAGAAGGAGACTAGAGGTGAAGGACTCGGGACAGGACTAAGCTGTGCAGCCGGCTGTCCCCCCTCCCCCCGCGGAGGCCACAGCTCTGGGAGCCCAGGGGCCACGGCAGCCAGCTCAGGTGGGAACGGAGCGGGGGAAGATGGAGGAGGCCAGACCGCGGGCAAGCCCGGCCTACAATCCTGGCACCAAGCACCGAGCATTAGCCGATCCCCAGCACCATTTGCTCCACGACCCCGGTAGACTCAGCAATCACCCACAGCCTGAAGAAGGCAAGGGCCGTGAGCCTGGCTCATGCAGGCTCTCTCAGGCACTCTGCACCCTACACCCGACTGGCACCACCCCAGCTGGGGAGCTAAGCTCTCGCAGACGTGCTCAGATGAAAGCAAGCAAAATGAGGGTCATTACCCACACACGGGTATTCTCCTTTGCCTTCCATAATTCTCCCCCTGCTCCCCCCGTGCCTGAAATGCAGTCGAGAAAATGTCCTCAAACACAGTGGGAAACTCTAGGTTATCGTGGGAGAACAGAGCATCAGATAGAATTCCCGGTCACACCCTTTCCTGGCCGTCTGTCTCGGGAATGGCCCTCAAAGCAGGTGGGCTTGTGGAAGCGGAGGGAAGGCGTGCCAGGGACCACCGCCCCGGAGGTTTCGCGACCATGGCCTGGCTTCTCCATCAGTGGCCAAATGATGGTCAGGGAAGGAAACAGGGCTAATTTTATCTCCTTTATCCTTACCCTAGAACTGTGAGAGGGACAGCTCATGGCATGCGATTTGTTTTCCCACACGTGTGCATTTCTGATGGTCAGCGAAGTTTAACCCAGTAAAAGCCTTCCCTAGGTTGGCCCCAGCCTCTGCAAAGGGGGCGGTCCCATGCCAGTCTGAACGGCTGCTCAGCTGGACCTCAGTTCCCTGCAGGGCCCTGCCCCTCACAAATCCTACCTTGGCTTGTGCACCAGGGTCTCGCTACAGAAAAGTCAGTAACAGCAGAAGTTAAAAGCTCTTTTCTGAAACTTAATCAAAGTGCACCAGCAGAGAGCAAAATCATGATAGAAAATAAAACGCAAGTTAACAAAATAACAACATACATTCTTCACATTATAAGTTTTTTGTTCGAAACATCTGATCCCAAGAAAGTCGTTCACAATAGGTGACTTTTTAGCACATCAGGACAATCATCAATAAGATATTAGTTCTGGAACGAGGTTTTCCACAAGGTGCATATATTGTTGATGATATTTTAATCATCCATCCATGGAATAGGACGAACACAAAATCAAGTAGTGTACTGAACCCTGAATACTCTTAAACAAGCAGAATGGATTTCGAGGCTCAGAAAACACGTAAGAACGAAGAATGTGTTTTTAATGCCCATGAAAGCCGCAGTGGAGAAGGTGGGTCTGAAGAACGATCATTTAAAGCAGAGATAGATGTTCTTCAACCGAAACCCAAGACCCCCTCACCCCGAGTCCCCTTCGTGTTGTCTGGAGCGCCCGTTCCCTGGGGAAGAGACTTTGTTTTCTTTCAGCTTTCTGACATCATATGATGCAACCTGATGCAAAGCGATAGGCATCTTGTCACAGGAGAAGTTTAAAGAGGAGGGAGCAGTTCTGCAGCTGGTGTGGAAATTCTCCGGAGACCCTGGGCAATGGGAGCAGAGCGAGGCAGAGTCCTTGGGGGAGCGAGGGGAAACATGCCATTTCCGAAGGAAAATCAGGATCTAGTCATTAAAGAAAAGATTGGAGGGACGCCTGGGTGACTCAGCTGTAAAGCATCTGCCTTCGGCTTGGGTCATGATCCCAGGGTCCCAGGATCGAGCCCCACATCGGGCTCCCTGCTCATCAAGGAGTCTGCTTCTCCCTCTCCCTCTGCCCCTGTTTGTGCTCTCTGTCTCTGTCTCTCTCTCTCAAAAAAAAAAAAAAAAAAAGATTGGAAATTACTGCAAGCAAGGAATCATGACACACATCTCTGGGAGAAGGCAGTGCTCATCCCAGTGCTCACCCCAGACCCCGGTCTGTGAGAACGGTCCGTATGTCCGTATGTGGCAGGCAGACGGCTGCAGAACACTCAGAGAAACAGCATCTGCGAGGTGCCGGGGACCCTTGGTGGTCCTCTCCAGGCTGGGGGCCCTGGGGATGGGACGGGAAGCTTCCCAGGGAGCAAGGGCAGCCTGGTGAGTGTCACACAGAGGCCAGTGGGGGGTGACAGGGTGAAGACAGCATGTCCCTCAGTGCGGTGCTTCCTCTGTGCATGAGGGGGGTGAGTACCAGCTTGCACCCCCGGGAGAGGTCTTGGTGAGGCTGCTGGGGGGCCCATACACCAGCCTCCTGCCACTCACCCACAGTGAGAGAGGTGCTCGCTAGGTCTCACACTCACACGCAGCACCTGGCACACTGCCTTTCCCACAGTGCGTACTCAAGAAGTAAGTCTGAGTACGTGAATGAGAAGTAGTTAGTAAAATGGTTTGTCTTCTCTATGGATAAGGGAATGAACTGAATAAAGAGCAAAATACAGACAAGCGAGATATTTTAGTAACAACCTTGCTGTCAAATTTTGTTGTGGGATAATACAAGCAAGTGCATACCAGGGACGTGCGCCAGATGCTAACGTAGGAGCATCATGGGCACAGAGGCCGCCACGTCACAGGTGAGGATGCTAGGGCCCAAGGGTTAGGCAGCAGGTGGGAATCAGACCTCATAGGGCCCAGGGCAGGGGCGCCTGCCTCCAGGACGCCGGGGCCAGGGGCGGCTCTCCGTGGCTCCGTGCAGCACGAGGAGGCAGTCACAGTTCGGAGAACCCCTCTCTTCTCTTGGTGGTCATATTTGCTTTTCACTTCACCTTGTTCAGATTATGCATATTCCAGATGTGTCCAAGCTTTCAGGTACTGTGGCTAATGGATTAGCTTGAATTCACGTGTTGCGGCTGGTTTACTGCTCCCCAGACAACACGACAGAGACGGGTGTTCAACCTGATTTCCTCATCGCTAAGTGTGAGAGAACGCAGACCCTGGGAAGCGTCCCAGCTCACCGTTTACATCAAAGCCCAAACAAAACAGGATCCCTGAAAATGCTTCGAATGCCTTTTCAGGGGCTCGGAACCCAAGGACTGCCATCATGTGAGTTATTTTAGTGGAAGCAGAGTTACTAAAAAAAATAATTTAAAAAAATTTTTTCTCCAATAAGATTGTGAAACATCACGAAACAATACATACTTACTAAGGACATCCAGTGTTCCCAGACACCTAAACATCTGCAATTGTGTGTAATTAGCAAGTATCATGGGATACCCGTATCATGGTTTATAAAATCTTTAGCAACGGATTATGTAATTTTTTGAAAATGATTATCTCTTGAGGAAAACCTGAAAACTGTAACTCCCCTACGTTGAAAATGGACTCCAGTCCACTGAAGGTCTCCTGGGTGAGTCACAGCCTGGGGGCTTGAGGAAGGACAGCGCTGTGGTCTCTTCCTTACACACCTGGGGAGCAATGGCATGATGAGGCCGGACCAAGGCATCCCTTTGTCATTCACTGAACACGGACCCTGGGCCAGGCATCATGATTGCTCAGCGTTTGGGATTCAAAGATGGAAGGGGAAAATTTCCTGTCCACAAACTACTTCCTGCCCACAAACTACTTCCTGTCCACAAACTACTTCCTGTCCACAAACTACTTCCTGTCCACAAGCTTCCTGGCAGGAAGGGGAGGTGAGAAGGAGCCCGATGGTGGGTTGTGGGGGCTTTCGGGGACAGGGATGTCTGAAGACTGGTTCTGTACTGAGAAGGGACAGTATGATTGCTGGGAAAGCACGGGAAGGAATGCCTGCACAAGGAGGACCCCAGAGGAGGTAAGGAGCTTTTTGGCTCTGAAGAAACAGGTGGGAACTGGATGCTCAGAGGGAAGCAGAGGGGACACCTCGGTGACCCAATGGCCAGGTGGCAATGATAATTGGAATCACTGCGCCTGGAGAGAATGAAGTGGAAGTGGACATTAGGCAGATTTGGGTCAGAGTGTGGTAAATCGCGAATATGAGACTCAATGATGTATCTTGTAAAGAGGAATAGTGAATGCTTTGGGGAAAAATATTAACAAAATAAGTCACTAAAAGCATACTACGAGGGGTACCTGGGTGGCTCCATCGGTTGGGCGGCCAGCTCTTGATTCAGTTCAGGTCATGATCTCAGGGTTGTGCGATCGAGTGCCGGGTCAGGCTCCAAGAGCAGCAGAGAGCCTGCTTCAGGATTCCTTCACTCCCTCTCTCTCTTCCTGCCCCCCTCGCTCTGCCATGCCCTCTCTCTCTCAAATAAATAAATAAATCTTAATAAAATAAAATAAAAGCATACTATGAGAGTTGGAAGTGTCCCTAGAGAAGATCCAGCCCCTTCATGTCTAGAATGGCGACTTATGTGCCCCTGTGTTCCCCCACGGGGTCTGGGTAAAAAGTAATTGCTCAATATCAGTTTGATTTAAAAGCGAAAGGAGCAGGAAAGGACGGCCCAGAGTAACTGAGTCAGTGGCTTGTGTACGGTCACCCTGCAGTGATGAGACCCCGGCTTCTCCAGTGTCCATGACCAGAACCAGTTCTGGCTTCATTCATTGCAAACCCTAAACCAGATGTTGTATCCGCACAAAGATAGCTGTCTAGATATATGAACTTCCAGAAAGTTGACTATATTTTTCTCTTTACATGTGGGTATCTTGAGGATATATACATTAAGTCATTAAAGTTTAAAATTAAAATATAGGCCTACAACTTTCTGAGGCCATACTTTTGATAGGATCTACAAACTATATTACCTATTCAAATAAAAAGAGAGAATAAAGCCCTAACCCTAAAAATACCCCTCCCCCCAACACACACTAATTGCTCTCCAGGACTATTAATTCATTAATTCTCCACTTTTCCAGGCACTTTGTCTGCTCTAGCCCTGGGTGGAGAGGTGTACTGGAAGCAAGCCCCAACGTGAGTGTATAATTTTGGAAAGTAGGTGATGAGTACTTGACTACTCCTTGTACCATGCTCTCTACTTTCATAAATTTTTAAATATTTCTCATTAAAAAATGTTTTTTTAAATGAGAGTGAAAAAATAATATCCCTTAAAAATAAATGTGTCATTCAAGACCAGCTTATTGAGTAACGTTCAGAAGAAAACAATGAAAAGTGAAGTCTGGGGCATCTTTAGAATTGTTGCTAGCAGGTGGCTGCAGGTGTCCAGGAGCGTGAAGAGTAGGGAACCGCCCCAGGTATTTCGGGAGCTGATCACTCTACCTAGAAGCGGGGAAAGACTTGGAATACTTTCCACCCTATTGCACAACTGTCTGTGAAACAGAAAGCTGCCTTGTTGTAGGAAGAAAGCTATTTTTTTCACCCAAAAATGAAAAACAATATTGTGATTCAGAAAAGATTAAAAGAATTTCCAGAGATGATCTGAAAACTAAATTAGTAGGAAGCATACACTAAATTTTACAAATCACGAGAACTGATTTTATTTTTGCTCCTATACCAAAATAGAGGCTTACACATGGGCACAGATCACGACAACCAATTAGCCGGAACATGCTGTGAATGCCTTCACTCCGGGGCCTTCCACGGAGCTGTCTCTCTCTGTCTGAATGTTTACGGTACAGACATACAAGTGAATATTAAATATACAAGGCAAAACCACACCAGGAGGCGTATTCTCACATTGTTGGCTGTAGTCCTCGGCCAATCCAAATACAAAGCAGACAGTTGTAACTCTGAGGGCTTACGGAAACCTACAACTGAGCATATCTCACTAAATCGTAAGCACAGTTGTGCATCTTCATTCGATCATTTGCTATTTCTGATCGATGATATCTAATGTGTTATAGGTACATTTCCAGTTGTATATCCGATATCTCCTATCAGCTGGCCATAGAAAGAACTCCAGAAATGTTTGCCCTTGAACATAGAGATCAGTTATTACAACTCTCATTCTATGAAAATAAGCTGGAAATATTGGTACATCCCACACACATATTAACAGACGTAGTTCTATGTCCTATACACATTGTTCATGCAGACATGGGCAGAAGATAACCAGTAAGCCCCGCCACACATGGGTAGGTGTGCTCAAATAGCTGAGAAAGTAGGGAACCGGATTTGGAATTGCATTTCAGAGTCCGAGCACAAGATACATCACCGTGTTTATGAAAGCATGAGTTGCTGCAGGTACGGGGTTTGGGAAATAGGAATTATTTCGTTCACACACTGTTAAGATGTCATTTAGGATTCAGTAGTTTTACTGTTTCTGTTCTGGATGAGATCAGTCCCACTCAGCTACAATCTGTAGCTAAGACACAGGCAAGAAAAGGAGATTTTAGACTGAAATGATTGTAATGTGATGCTTGAAAGGGAGGAAACGCCACTTGGAGTCGTGGGTTCTCTGATTTGGAGGGAATCCTGTGCAGCGGGCTCTCGCTAAACAGGGAGATAAGTGGCCTGGAACTCTACCTGCAAGTGAGTTAAAAAATAACTGCGGTCCTCCCTTCTCTGGCTCCTTTCATTGAAGTATTTTCTATCTTGGAGGCCTCTATTGAAATGCAATCCTCCTGGGAGTGGTCACACCTTAAGTTATCAGCTAACACGTGGAGAGTGAGCTGCAGACAGCCCCGGAGAGAGAGAATGAGGCTCAGGAAAAGTGCCTGGGGGTGGAGAAGGGGTTGGGCCTTGGGGAGAGAGGTTAACCAGTCAACCCATTTGTTCGCTTGCTGAGCAACAGACTCATTCAGCTACTCTGGAGCATTTGGGTCTACTGGTCGAGACTCCCAACCCAGGACGCCATCACTCCGCCAAGAAGACTGATGATGGCTTGTGGGTTGCTCAACCATTTCAATACGATCCCCTATCCTATCTTGGAAGCAATTTGAATAAATATGGGGGTGGGGGGCGCAACAAAAGGAACCCGAATACAGTTGAAAATTATTGACATTTTACTTCGAGTGTGTTTAGACCATCCCTGAGGGGTGTTCGGGCACTTGAGGTCAGCCTTCAACAAAACCGTAAGCATATTTTAAGGTAAGGGACACAGGTAAGGAGACCAAGTCCTGATGTTCGTCCCCGCTGAACACTCTGTCCGACTTCCAGCGTCGCGACTAAGACCTCTACAAAAACCGTTGCTGAAGGAAAAACAAGTTTCTCTTCTGTTTCAGGAATCTATTTTCTTTCCTTTTTTATGTAGTTACAAAAAGTCGGTTTTGCTCATGATGTGGACTTTTTAAGATCTACTCCCTTAGCAACTTCCCAATACGCAGGGCAGTGTTACAAACCCCAGGCACTGAGCTGGACGACATATCCCCACGTGTCAGGATTCTATTTTTCATGTTTCTTACTACTCCGGATGTAGCATTTGCTCATTACCTTCAAATATCTACATCTATTGATCAGTTTGGGCAGAAGCCTGTCGTAATGTTTTCTTGGAACAAAACCACACAGAAAAAAATTTTTGAGGGTTTTGTTTGTTTGTTTACATTTTCCTTATGGACTTCCCAGAGGCAAGCAAACTGAACAAACTTTTCAAAATTTAATTGATGTCTTTGGGTCTGTAACGATATGGGTAGATCCTAACGGCCTCAAGGATTTCAAAAGTAGCTCAGTTATGGGCATTGTAAATACATATTTTGCTAATATTACCACGTCATCTGTGATAATGGGGCGCGCTTAAAACCCAGAGAGAAGATATCAAAGTAACCTCCCCACTCCATTTCCCCACAGATTTGTGTCTTCTGTTGCCACTAAACTTTCATATCATTAATAACCGGTAGCAAAAGAGAGGTGGATTTTGCTTCATTTTCCTTATTTTCAACTTGAGGCGGCCATCTTCCCGGGCAATGGAAGGGTCAAAACTATTAGTACTCTTTAAAGAACACTACAATTATTTGAAAATAATCATTAAGAGAAAATGTGTTTATTCTTTAAAACTTTAACTGGACAGACGTGGTTGAACTACTGTGTAGCGTGTACTGGGAACAAAATGGCAGCGAGTACACACAGCCCATTGCCCTTCAAGATGGCGTCATGGGGCAGTTCGCTGATGGGTCTCATTATGAAATAATCAGCAACATTGGAATTCTGTTGGAAAACACTGATATAATCATCAGGAGGCGTGGCTTAGAATCTCAGTGTTGCCATTTCATTTTTGAGTGCCTCCGACAAATCACGGCCCCTTTCATAGATTTGTCTCCCATAAAATGTGCCATTTGGCCCTGGTGAATTGATTCCTTTTTGACCCAGAATTGTCTGATTCCACAGGAGGAGTCACATCCATTGAGGCGAAAAGCTGGCATTTACGGCTGGAGCACCTCTCACTTGTCAGAAGGGGAAACATCCATGACAGAACCCCTCTCAGCCCTCCAGCTTTCCGCTGGATCCTCTCTCTGCTCAAAGACCTCACTTTAACGGCTGGGAAAGAATACCTCTTTAAATGTATAAACCAATTGGTGAAACCAGCCCTTTTTTGGGGAAAAAGGCAAGGGGCTCATCTTCTCATTATGTAAAAAATTTAAAATATTAAGTCAGGCAAGGGAAATAAATATGTTTTGAGGACCAACACAACGCCTGGTCTCACCATTTTACCTTGCTACTACCAGAATTCCACAAAACCAACAGGAATAATAATTCGATTGACCTCATTTGATTAAAGCCACCAAAAATAAGAGGCAATCTCTTGCTATAAGATTTTGGGCCTTGGGACACCTGGGGGCTCAGTCAGTTAAGCATCCACCTCTTGCTTTTGGCTCGGGTCATGATCTCAGGGTTGTGAGATCGAGCCCCACGTTGGGCTCTACTCTTGACAGGGAGCCTGCTTAAGATTCTCAGTCTCCCTCTCCCTCTGCCCCTCCCCCCATCTAAAAAAAAGGTTTGGGGCCTCAAACAGTTTTAGGGGAAGTTCTATTAGTTAACCATATAAATACTATAAAGCGACTCAGATTTCCCTGAATCTCTGTATCGAAATCTTTGTGTGTACTATCAGTGACTTACAGAAAACAATGAACGTTGAACAATAGGAGAAAGTAAGCCAGAGAGACCCACTTAGAAGGGACACGGTTCAACTCCAAATGGATGTGCTTGAAAGGTAGATTGCTAACACGTGCTAATCAGAATACAGGATATAGAATCTGTAAGGTCTGATGTTAAAGCCTCACTCTCCTTCTGCCCCCACGTTGATTTCTAGGCAGGCCTGCGAAGAGGAAAAGATCTTTTTCAGCTGCCTCCATGGGGGCTGGGGGCAGAAGGGAGCCCAAACCCCTCCACCTCCGTGTGAACCCTCCAGGATCTGCCCAGGGAACAGGAAGGCAGGCTGCTTCTGAAGCAACACTGAGTTGGACGTTATAAACAGTGACCTATTCATAAACAGTGTCTACGACCGTGTACCAGGCTAGCTTTTGTTCAGGACCAAAACCCTCTGTTGCCAGAAATAACAACCACCGTACTTGCCCTTCGGTTCCAAGGTAATGGCTTACTAATGAGATTACCTTCTTCATTCTAACAGATTCTTCTGCTGTGTGGAGACTGGGAATATGAGAACCCTACTTAATTTAATGTCCCCTGAACATTAGTGATCTGAAAAATCCTTGTTTTGACGACACTGTTGACATTTGAGACAGAGTGCAGTTCACGGTGGGGACACGCAGGGCTCAGATCCAGCAAACTGCAGAGACTTTGTGAAGCCAGACAGAGGAGAATGACCTGCCATGCTGGTCATGGGCAACGTTCTCGAGTTCGAAGTGTCGGCTTGAACTGACATCCTGCCTACTAGCAGTGTGGTCTTGGGCAAGTTTCCTGAACTCTAAATCTCAGAGGTCCTGTGGGCATTAGGTGGCTGGGGGGATTTCCTGAGATGCTGCATTAAAAACATCTTGCAGCACACCTTGAACGTGTTAAAGGTTCAGTATGCGATCTATATGTGTGTGTGCACTTCCATATACGTCCATATGTACTTGTCACATTTGGGGTTATTGCTGTTTTTATTACACTGCCAGGACTGTCATGACAAAGTACCACAGATGGGGGCTTACCCAACAAAAATACGCTGACTCATACTGGCAGGGTAGTTTGTTCTGAGGGCAGAGAGGGACAGTGCTCCCGGCCTGTCTCCTCGGCATGTGGACAGCAGTCTTCTCCTTGTCTCCTTACATCGTGTGTCCTCTGTGCCTGCCTCTGTGTCCAAATTTCCCCTTTTTAAAGGGACACCTGCCATATTGGATCAGAGACCACCCCAAACCTCATTTCACCTTGATTTCCTCTGTTAAGACTCTATCTCCAAGTACGGTCACATTCTGAGGTTAGGACTTCAACTTATCAATTCAGAAAGAGCACAATTCAACCCATAACACTGCTGCTGTAAATAATCATAGTGATTGTTAATATTACTGTAATTACTGTGATTATTCTTGGAGCAGAGGTCATTCATTACAAAGAAGTGCATGATGTCTATGACTTGCCAGGGTGAGGAGGTATGTGCGTGAGTGAACAGGTGAACAGGTGGGCAGGTTATGAGTATTGTTAAGGACTCATATACAGCAGGGCTGGGCCAACAGAGCTCCCAGCATCTCAGGGGATAAATCACAGATGTGAGCAAGGAAACCTGTCAAGAGCCCCAGGCCACAGGAATGGGAGGACAAAGCAAAAACATCTGTCACAGAGGAATTAAGAGCAGAAAGAAAGTTGCAGATGCTGACTTGGGTTCCCTTCCCACCTCCTCCATGTGCCAGTTTAACCTCTCTGAAGCTCAAGGTCGGCCAAGGCTGAACATCCTGGAAGGATTCAGTGGGTAATGAACAGAAAGCACCTTGCTCAGAGCCCGCACATCACACGCGCACAAAAACGTTAGGGTTCTTTCCTTCCTGCAGTTATATGAAGTTCCACAATTCTGGACCGTTCAGGATGGCCTCTGGCAGCCGAGGGACCAACTCAACGTGAGTCCTGGAGAAAGCGCCCAGGGCACTACTCAAGTGAGGATGATGAAGCACCTTCTGCGTGTGCAGGACCAAAGTTTGCAGCAGACACCCATTTCCTCAGAATGTCCTGAGGAAGCTGTCCCAGGAGGTGACCCAGAGGCAACAGTCAGTCTTGCCTTAGGTTACCTTGTCACCACATGGATAGCACGGGAAACAGAAGCTTCATGGGGGTGGAAGGCACTTCATGGACATCTGGTCATACTTAGAGACTTGTTTTTGTCCTGTTTTGTTTGATTTTAATACAAGAGAAAAGCTGCTTTATTTTGAAGGCCAAATTCATTTTCCTAAGAAAACTTACTATTATTTCACAGATACCTATTAGCCAACTATGATTGAATTACAACCCAAAAATGAGAAATAAGAATGTCCTTTTATAAAATCAATGGGACACACACACACAAAATCTAATTCAACATAGCAAATTCAATGTGTTGACTGGAAATGTGATTGTATATAGCCAGTAGCTACTTCTACTTCCTATAAAATCTGCTTTTTAAAAAAATTTTTAAGGAATACTTGGAAATTCTTCTGGGCAGCAGCAAACTCAGGTAAACAGATCACTACAGGGACTCTGACTGATTGATGTAAGAGATTCTAGAGCAGAAGAACTTCAGAAAAAGAGAAAGTAAAGAAACCCTGAAAAAAAAAAAAAAGGCAGGAAAACTCCTGTTGATTTGGCAAAATAGCTTCAATTGGTCCTGGAACTTGATTCACAATTGATAGTGAATGATGGGCTGGGCAGAAGGATGAAATATTTTAAAAACAAATTCTTGAAGACACAGAAAGGAATTAAAGACCACTGTGACATGCTTTCTTCAAGGATAATTATTTTTTAATCAACAACCTAAATGTCTCCAGTGCACTTCTGTGAGACAAATGTTTTCTTGGAATGAAAAAACATGTATTTTGCAAAGAAATAAAAAATATACCCAACAGGACTTATAAAAAGTTCGGGGAAAAAAAAAAACGACTGATGAATCACTGAAGTAGTAATTAGCCAAAGTTTACGTGCACCCACCAAAGACCCGGGAACACTCAAACCAAAACACGGGACGGGGCGTGGAGGGATTTTGTTACACAGCAACTCTTCCAGAGTGGACGCAGTGAGTGCTCATTCTTCACAGTGGTTGGTTACAATATTAGAATGTTCTTGAATGAGAGAAAATTGGTTCATGGTGACCTATCGATTTCGGGGAAGAAGTTAAGTTTTGCTTATGATTTTCAGACCATAAGCAAAGAATGACCCAAGTCAAGTTAGCCTCAATTATCTTACAAAATAAGCCAAATTAAGCTTTTCTTATAGGACTAAACTGCTTTTGTCTGCTCAGAGAATTTTCAAGTCTATTCTCTATTTGTGTTTGATTTCAATAGACTGAAATGTATGTGTGTGGACATAGGCACACACATATGTACTTATATAATAATACTTATATATAACAGTACAATAAATATTCATAATATCACATATGTGTATATATACTTTGTATCACACATATACACTAAATATATATAATATATACACTAATAATAAGTATTTGTAGCAAATCTATTTCTTAATATTGTGATTCCATTTGCACACAGCCACCATCTAATGGGGATATATTATCCTGGTAGTAATCACCAGGGCTCAAAGACTGTGCTTATATTTACATTAAAATTTGGCTTTATACTTAGAATTCATAGCTGGTCTCCCATGCACAACTGAAATTAAGTATATCACAGTTCTCAATAGAACCTCAAAAAAAAAAAAAGTAAAAGAGAGAGACTACTGCTTTTAAACAAGAAGAAAATTAGTACTTTGCATGATATTTATAAGAATGTTATTGGAATCCATAGCAAGAATTTGCAGAGAGTGAACAGGTGAATTGACAATACCTGGTTTAACAAAGAGTCATTAACTCCTTAGCCATGCTCTGTTTAGGGACGTTTGGTAAGGGACAGTCACAGGATTTGGAAGGATCCCTCCATCTTATCAGGAAACCCCCAGTTCCCACGTGTCTGCCATGTTTAACGGATCCTGTTCTGGAGAGCTCAGAACTTGGTAGGACCCAGAAGGGTTCCAACCACGGTCAGACTCACAACACCACTTCTGAACCTCAGAGATCAGCCCTGGCATCTGAAACACACAGTAACCCAGAACAGCGTTCACATTCTCTGAAAACTGGCAGCAGGCATGACTCTGACAGCCTGTTCACCTTTGGCTAGTTGGCTAAAGGATCAAATTTTACTACCTGTGGGAGACAGTCTCTGATCTTGTTCCAAATACCTGAATAAACTTTTAAAGGCAGAGTGTAATCACCTGAACACATTTCCACAGCCATCTACCTGGCATTCACTATCAACTCAGCATGGCGCTGGGGGCTATGGAGGACAGAGACAGCCATAAAGTCCCCTGCTCCCTTCAGGGCAGATGGAGTGACAGAGACAACACACAAAACAGAATAGAACTCATCAAAATTGTTCTGGTTTTTGTTATTTCTTTTTTCAAATATGAACCCTGGAGGGAGCCAGCCTTTGTTCCTCAAGTTATCAGCTAAAGAGAAAGAGCTAAACCAAGTGACATTGTGTCACACTGACATCACGTCTTCAGGGGTTTCAGACATACAGAGAGGAGAGGAAGTCAGAAGGGGTTGGGAGGGCTGGGGGAGCTACCCACAGACAAGGGGTCTCAGCAGGGCTTTAAAGAAGAAGTAAGGTCCATGTAGGCAAAGTGAGAAGGGCTGACTTTTAGAGTCCCCTAAACCTGTAAGTCCACCTTTCCCATTTTCTCATTAGTGTTTGTCGGCATCATTTACTCTTAAAATTCTGTGTGGATAAAAAACATTAAAAGCAGTTCAATGATTAAGGATAATTATTTCAGTGGAAGAGATTTTTGTTTTCATAATCCCTCTTCGTGTAGAGCTAGCTCTTGGCTACATCTGCCACCGATAGTCTTTGCTCTGTTTACTTTAAAGAACAAGCCACTGTTTGATTTGGTTTCTCGTCTTCAGTAAACCCTGGTCTCTCGATTCTCTATTCCAGGAAGGAAAGAGAAAAGAACAAGTCTCTTTAAATATCAGAGCAATGGTTGCTTACAGATCCACACAACCTGCACATTTTATATAACCTTGACTTAGGAGCATGGGTAAGAATTTCCCAGGCGGCAGTCTCGATTTGGCAGGTGTTGCTCAATTGAACCAATCACTTTTTATTTGGCTGTCAATTCGTTTGGTTTTTCTGGCTGCATTGCGCCAGAGCGCGTGTTTATTTCAAAAGGTCATTCACCTATTCCACGGTTCAAAGGGACCATTTTGTTCACTTAAAGCATCACTGTAATGATACATGAAGACGCAGCTGAGGGAGGTGAGTTGGAATTGTGGGTCAAACTGGTAGGAAAACCTAGGAGAATCCACCACAAAATACCAAAAAAAAAAAAAAAAAACAGAAATAAAATAAAAGTGTCATTAAAAGTGATGACATTTTTAAATTGATTTAATTTTATCTCATTAAAAAAACAAACAAAGAATCGCCCCCCAAAAAAATCCCAAAGCAAAAGCAAAACATCTACCTCTACAGCAAACGACATTCTTCAGAATCACTACAGCTGTAAATACTTCTCTCATTTATTTTCTTCATCTTCTGCATTGGCAGCATCTTCCAGTTCCCTGCTTGATTTAACTAATCAGGAGCGAATGAAAAGTAGAGATTTATAGAAATTTCATTTCATACATAGATCATAATAGAGTCTCGATTTGCACTTTGGGGTTCACTGGATTGGATGAACCTGTTTCCCACAGGTCAGCCCACTTCCCGTAAACAAAAACCAGAATGGCCCCAGAGTCTATGTTTTATCCCGAAAAAGCCATTCTTGTAGCAAGGATGAGGAAAAATGTTTCCAAAACATAGCAGGTTTCTTCGATATGATGCCATCTGATGAAAACACCCTTTGACAAACAATGTGGCTGTCTTGAGAGGAAAAAGGGTTGCTGCTATTCAGTTTTCCTATATCAAAATATTTTATTTATAGGAGGTTTTTGTAGTTGTACTTCTGTGCTTCTTACAGATGCTTGGCCTGTAAAAATGTTGAAGTTTACAATTTATATGCTACCTTCTTCCTGTGTCTATGGAAGCCTCAAGATTGAAAGCAGAGCCGCATGGGAGCCCGGAAACATTTGAATGAACTCCATCCCCTATTGTCAGCTGGCTTTCAAATCTGAGTTCATTCTGAGTCTGACTTTCCTCAAATGTGGAACGGGGGTGGGCATCTGACCTACAGCAGGGCCCCCGTGACTGCTGGCTGGAGAGAGGCACCTGGTGGATGCCCATCAGCCCCTTCATCCCCTGGGAGAGACCACCACCTTGCTCCAAGGGCTGCACGCACTGACAGGTGTGTGTCTAGAGGCTTCTGGGTGCGCCAGGGCTGGGAGCAGAAGGCAGGCGTCTTGAGCTCTGTATTTTTCCCACTAACTGACCCTGTCTCTCATTAGGCTCACCCCTGGAGATGTGGAATGGAGAGCCCTGCTCTCCTCTCCAGCTCCAGAGGCAGAGTTGGGGATGGGAACACCAGTGTGGGGGGCCATCATGGCGGTGGGCTCCCAAACAGCCTTTCCTGTTGTTTCCACGCTCGGATAAACATGGGTCCTGTCCACAAACACGGCACCAACTCCCAGCGCACGTACCAAATGGAACCTCAGACACAACCCAGAACAAACTGCACTAATTGGCTGAACCCCAAACAGAGCCAAATTCAAAGCTTTTATTTTTGAAACTATGAACAGAACCACAGTTTCAGAAACACCAGGAAAATAGCCTCAACAAGACATTACTACAGGAAAGAGGTCTAAAATCTCTTTTCAGTGTGAAAATGCTGTGTCTTATTCTACTTGCTAAAATTGCTGAATTTGTTATTCAAACAAAAACCTAAATAATCTGACGGACCCTATGTTCCATTTTCCTGAAGATCCCTCCATCAAATGGAGATATAATCAGTGTTACCAATTTAGGTATTTCTATGGCATCTATTCCTGTGACATATTAAATCTATGTCTCTATGAGAGAAGTACATTGATTTTTTTACAGCAGGATTTTTTTTCAGCTCCAAGAACAGCTGAGGGCTGCAAAACAGAGCAGATGGCCACATGGAAGAATCTGCTTGGTTGATAAGATAGTTTAAAAGAAAAATCACCTTATTGCACATCCTGAATAACTGTCAAACTAGGTCATGAGCAATGTTTGATTGGACCGTACCAAAATATTTAATGTATTGAATCTTCTAGAGCCTATGATCACTATTGCACCAACAGCCTGGACTTAAGCTTCATGTTTCCTTCATCCCTTTGTTTTTTGATTTTTGTGTTTTTTTTAAGATTTTATTTATTTTAGAGAGAGACAAAGAGAGAGGAGGCACAGAGGGAGAGGGATGAGCAGACCCCCAGCTGAGCACGGAGCCTGACGCCAGGCTTAATCGCACGACCCTGAGATCATGACCTGAGCCGAAGTCAAGAGTCAGATGCTCAACCCACTGAGCCACCCAGGTGCCCCCGTCCCTTTGTCTTTAAAGCCTGCCTGTGGCCACGGCAGACAGCCTGGACGGTGTGCCTGCCGACCCGGTCAGTTGCTACAGTGACCCCACACAGTCTTTATGATGATAACGTGTCTGACCAGACCACAACTGAGTCGAACGTAATCCTTATAAAATGTGGAACACCCCGGGATACGGTGCAGGCACTCAGCCAACCCCTGAGCCTGGATACGCTTAAGTCATCTTGCAAACCGTCAAAAAAGTGAAGTCAGGTGTTTATCAGAGAAAAGAGATTCTTCTCAGCAAAGAGAGATCATTTTCTTGATCTGAGAAAACAGCCCTCCAGAAGGGGATGTCTCCTCTTCGCAGTGATGGGTATCCTCTGCCTTGAACAGCAAACCTGCAGATTAATGAAGATAGTAAAATATAGCACGTCCTCCTGCCTCCAGGTATAATATTTTATTCATAAAAGAGCTGTGTAAGCCTTGATTTATGAGGACTTTCATTATTGGGCGAAATTCAATCATAAGGTGTCCACTCGTCCCTCCAGGCTTCCTCGAATTCAACACCCCATCGAATGGTGAGGGGCTTTCTCCCCTCGTCAGGGCTACTTCCCAAAAAGAAAAACCAGAAGGGAGAACAAGCAAGGTAGAAAGGAGGCCAAATGGGCTGGTCTGCAGCAGCAGTGGAAGGCATGCCTCATGTCCCCCCCAGGCCTCCGTGGGCGACAGCGGGGGCCATCATTCACTGAGCCCGTTGGGGCGCAGGTAGGGCCCTGCCCTCCCCAGGCATGCAGGTGCCGCACCTGGAGGGCTGCAGTAGGGGGAGTATGTGGACAGCCCTCCCCCCGGGGGTCAGAGATCCCGAACTCTGCGCTTTGCTTTCTCCTTTTGCTGCAAATGTTTTCCAATGAGTCCCAAAACTTTAAGAAGTTCAGGCTGGCCCCCAGATAGAAATTTGGTGGCCTGTTTATCATTCTTTTTATTCTCCAGTGTTTGATTTTATCAGGGTCCGAGCCCTCATTCATTCATTCACTTGGTTCAGAGTCATACATGGAGCAATAGAAGAATTTCAGGGAAGGCATAAAGCCATGTAGGGCCCCCCAAATTGTGATTCTTTATAACTTTTCTAAACCAGGACGTGTAACTCAAGCACATAAGTATGTCTGCCAAGAGAGGGAGTGGTGTGCTGGGTCTCCTGAGCGATCAGGACAGCACGGCAGGGCTCCTCGGGGTCTGAAGGCCTGCGTTAAATCTTCAGGCTCTCCCTAAGTTCTGTGCTTGCCAATGACTTTGGGCAGGACGCCCCCAGCCACGCCAGCGCACCTCCAGGCTGATGAGAGCAGAGGGGGGCTGAGGCAGGAAGCCCACCACCCCACCGAGCAGCCCGCTGCCCCTCCAAGGAAAACAGAGGGGTTGACCTTGCCTTATGCAACTTCTAAAATTAATCTGGTGCTTAAAATCAGAGATGGACCAACACGGGGATTACCTGAGGTCACCTTTGTGCTAACAAAGGCATCTCTTGAGCATGGTGAATCGGGGCGATGGCCCTGGGCCCGGAGCAGGGATCTGAGAAAATCCCCCGTGGCAACAGCGAGGCAGTGAGTCCTCGGCGACTGCCAGAAATCTCAGTGAACACTGGACCTGGACGGGGAGGGAATTGGTACGTCATCCATTTGAGAGCAACAACATCAACATCAACAACTCAGTGTTCCAAGTGCTGCATCCCGGGTCTGGAGCAGGAGGTCTGCATTCACAGCCCCAGCCCAGTGCCCCCCAGAGCCAGCACCTGGCTCCCCAGCCCTGCTGCTGCACCTTGCTAGGTGGGCTTCATGGAGGAGGCAGCTTTCCCACCAAGCCTGGGCTTCCTTGTCTGAAACTGAGCATCTACCTCATAGGCTTTGCAAGGATTCAATGCCAGCACATAGAAAGTGGCCAGTAAATAACATTCCCCGTTATCACCCTCCTCCAGGCTGCTGTATGTGCAAGAGGGGAGTCCATAAGAAGCAAGGGGCACCGAGAAAGGCGACTCATCCCTCTGTCCAAACAACGGGTGCCCTAATGGCCAGAGCGAGAGCCCCACAGAAGCGCTCTCCGTGCCAGGGTTCCGCGGAAAGGCCAGCTAACGCAGGAGGGAAGGTCTCACCGCACAGCACCCTTGACAAATAGGAATATCCGAAGGCAGGGAGAGGCTTCGGCAAGGAAGAAACGGCGAGAGCCACACAAAAATGCACCCTAGTGGCAGCCCCAGTGCCTTTGTGCCCCCAGCATCTCTGGCCAAAGGGATGCAGACACCAGCCGGGCGCTAACGGAATGAGTGTTTCTCACACAGGCCTCCTTTGCCAGCAGAGAAGCTCAGCCTCGCATGCAGGCCGGAAAGGGTCCGGTCGCGGCTGGAGGAGCGAGAGATGGGTGAGGGCCAACCACAGGGGGTTCCTCAATCACCCCCGGGCCCTGTTAGCAGGTGTGTGATGAGCCAGCTTTACCGGTAGAGGCAGGAGTCCTGGACAAAGCAAATGTCCCTTCGCATCTTACTGTCTTTTATTCCATAGATTTTACGTGGCAGGCAGGAATGACGAGCTCTGAGGGAGACAGAGGTGGGGACTGGCACGGGTTTACTGGGTTGGAACACCAACACCCACGCCAGACTCACTGATTTAGAAACTCTGGGCGGGACTCAACCCCGGGCCCTCATGAGCCCTCCAGGGGAGTCCAGCGCCAGTCCACTTGGAAAACTGCTGCTCTAGGTCCAGCCATGGAGTCTCTTGTTTCGTGAGCCAATGAATTCTTCTTTTTTTTTCTGCCTAGATGTTGATTATAATAAGAAAAACAAAACCAAGATAGTTTTGAGTTATTTTCACGAAAAAAAAATGAACTTAGTCTTTTTGTAAATTGCAAGAGAACGTACTGATTTTATAATGATAAGTTTTTCCATACAAGGGTTCTTTTGAGGTTGGGTCTAGTTTTGTTTTGTTTGTTGGTAAGGGAGGCAAGGCATCCCCTGGACGCTTGCAGGAAAGAGGCCGTCGGAAGCCTCACAGATGGAGGCCATCTCTGACGGTGGGGGCAGCGCAGTGGAGCGGCTCCTGGGTGCGTGGGGCGTGCGCTACCCGCCGCTGACATAGCGACACGAACAGAAAGCAGCCAGCAAAGCGCCCAGGCCCCAGGGAAGTGGGCAGGACCAGAAAGCATGGGTCTGGCCCTTGGATAATCCTGTCATGGAAACGACACCATACTCCAGCAAAGAGAAAATTGCACAAACTGAAGTCTTTGCAGAAAGGCTGGAAATGAGATGCATCCTCAGTGTGCCAAAGAGGTTGGGCGTCAAGGGCCCCGAGATCAGAGTAAAGGGAACAGAGGAGGAAGGGGGCCTGCTCACTCACAAGGTGGTCAACTTTCCCAAAGAACCAGAGTGTGGCCAATGGCTTAAAACACTGCCCCCGAGGTCAAAGGTTGTGGGCTTACAAGGGTCCTTTGGATCTGCCGGTCAAGAGGCCTGGTGAGCTCTTCCTGCAGAGAGGTGGAGACCATCACCCAGCTAAGCTGGAAAGTGAGCACATAGATGCCACAAGCAGTTGTCCTGGGGATGAGGAGCGAGGGGTACACCGTGGGATAGAGCATGGATGGCAGGTACATGGTGTAGAGCCTGGGGCAGGGCTTGTCTTAGGACCTGGGGAGGAGTAAGTACAAAGCAGTGATGTGGGGTAACCCATGAGCCAACATCCTTGGAAAAGTGGGAAGTTCGTGGTTGGGGCAGAGGGGAGCTGGAACCCTTGACCTGTGACTCCTGGGCTCTTCACTCTTTCCATCCAGGTCCCTCCACCACATGGCTCCAGAGGGATCCATCTATGAACACAACACGTGTGCAGCGCCAGGCAATGTGGCCCTCTCCGCACAGAGAGAACAGCGACTCCCCGGGGGTGTTGTCAGGGGAGGGACTGCGGCTGTAGCTCCCACCCCACGTTAGCTCCACCGGCCCCGGAGACCACCCCCCCCCCCAGACACATAGCCAATGTAAGTTAGAACATTGTACTCCGAAATTCAGCTTCAGAACAGGCACCCTCCCTGGGTCATCACCTCCTTGCAGGTCACAGTTCTCCTGGCAGAAATCGTGGGCTGGCACTGCCCTGGGAGCTTGAGACATGAGGACACAGGAGACAGAAACTGTGATTGCAGAAGCTCAAAGTCAAGTGAAGGAGACACTCAGCCAGGACCATGCTGAGCGGGGCCGCACGTGCTGTGCTTAGGGAGGTGAACCCAGGGGGCTCCCGGTAGAGATACGAGATACGGGAGGTAAAGATCCCATCAAAGGAACAAGGAGCGTTCCCTGAGGGAGTGAGAGTATCGTGAGTGTGCCAGGACATGGATGAGCTATCCCGCAGGAGGAGGAGCAGGGCCTTACGAAGACAGCCAGCGGGTACCCTGGCAGAAGCAAGAGGGTGCAGGTTCCGGAAAACCCAAAGCATTCGGCTTGCCCAGAGCAAGACCCAAACTCCCCGGGGACACGATGCCAAGCTAGTGCGTGGGGGCGCCCTTGGGAATGCAGAAACACAACTCTGGCAGCATGATGGATGGGAAGGAGCCCGCGCTGGACGCTGGGGGTTTGTAGACAATCCAGGCATGGGGCAGGGGTGTGTGGAACTCCAAACAGAGGCAGTGAGCAACAGATTCTAGAGGAGACCCCTTAACGGGGCCAGACGAGCTGTGTGCAAAAACCCCTGAAAATCCTTGCAAACGCTGCATATGTGTGCAAACATGCTTTCCCTCCTGGGGAGAAGTCTAATTCTTAAGGAAGTGTGTGACCCAAGAACACGTCTTTATCTGATTTTGGAGATGCTTGCATGTTTAATGGCTAGGTCTGGGCATCGTATTGGACGACGCCCAAGGAGTAGGAGGGATACAGCATCACTCCCAGCTCCTGGGTCCCCTACGAGGTGTCTAAGGACCAGAGGCGGACGTTTCTCTAGTTATCTGAGCCTTGGAGAAGGTGGGATTTAGGAGGCACGTGCGTGCACCCCCGTCACAGGTCGGCAAGTCCTTAGGCAGCTTTAACTGGGTTAATGGTGCAAGCCCTGAACGAAACCGTTTGAGTCCAATCTGGGGAAGTCTCGTCGGCCCTGTTCCCTCACACGCCTCCCCTTGGAGGACCCCGGTCTCTGCCAGAGGCTGGTCGGTCCTGGCACGGCGAGGATGTGACGCAGTCTGCGCAGGTCAGGGTCCGAGACCTCAGCCCAGGAAATGAGCCACAGTCTCACCCCAGGCAAGTACAGGGCAGCTTCCTGAGCAGCAAGAGGGCCTGCTCCCCACATTCCAGAGGTATAGCCTGCAGCGGGAACAAAGGAAGCACCAGAAAGCCAGCCAGCAACTCCCCTGTCTACACTGCTTTCAGCTGCTTTTAGCTGGTCCCAAACAACAGCCTGCCGGCCCGGCCCCCGGGAGCCCCCAGGGTGGTTTCACGGCTGGGAGGGTGCATTGCAAATTAAAAACAACAGCCTGCCAGTCAAAAGGCAATGTTTTTAAGCCCAGAAAGAGGAATACCACTGTGGGGGGCAGATAAAAGGGCTTTTGAGCACCTTGGTAGCTGCTCCCACACAAAAGCACCTCTGTGCCTTTAAACAAGAGCTCCTATCAGTGTCCCAGGGTTTCATAACCTGAATGCTGCCCGTAGTGATGTGGTTTGGAAATTAACCTAGCTTTTCTTCCCACTGCTGTTTTACATATTAATTAAAGTGTTTTCCTCGGATCCAGGAATGCCTGCAGGCTGGCTGGGTGCTGCAGAGGCCCCATGTTCCCGGCCCCTCCCTCCCCAGTTGCACGGAGTTCAAGGATTAGGTTCTTCCCAAGCCGGCTGCCCACCCCTCGCCCCCTCCCCCGGCCCCCGCGCTGGCTCTGGTCTATGGAGCCCACACTTTCCTATGGCCCTTTCAAAAGTCATTGCTTCTACCCCACAAGGACTGTGCAGAGCTAATTCAGGGAGGCCGTCTTGGGGAAGAAGTCATGGACTGTTTCCTCCACCCCAGGTGCCTCCTTCAGGAGCCTGTTTCTTTCTCTGTTCCCTCACCCCCCCCCCGCAGTGCTGGGAGAGCGTGCAAACAACGCACATGCTATGAAAGAGTGGTTGTAATTCCTATGTTTTTGGAGAATGCTGGTAGCCCAACTTTGAAGACCATGAAAGGTCTGGCTGCGCACCGTGCAGAATTGTTCAAGGGTTCAGATGTGGGCAGCCTGTTCCCCCGTCTGACTCTGTGTCCTGACTTGCAACTCTGAATATCATCTCTAAACACTGTAGAATCCTAGTGGCACTCAAGATATTCAATAATGCCAAGATTAATTTTCTAGCTGAGGTTAGAACCTATGGTTAGTATATCTGAGACCCAAGATAATAAAAGTAAGTTACTTCTGTAGGTTTTGGTCATTTTAGTTCAGTGCATGCTTTTCAATTTGGAATTATAATTTGGACTATATCCATGAAGTTCTTGGATTATGCTAAATAAATGTATTTCTTCGGGGCTTTAGGAAACTCGTTTGTTTCCTATAAATTCAAGTAGTATAGTGATTTAAACTATAAAACACAAAATGTAGGGACAGTTGGTAATCTATAATGAAGGCAATTAAGTTTATATACCAAGGGCAGGTTATTCCAAAACTTATATAACAGATTTTTTACATGAGGAAGTACATATTGGTATAAATAAGTAAATCCAGCTGATTTGTTGAAAATAAGACCAAGTCTATCTCCCGACTTAGCATTTATTTATAAAATCTAAAAGGGATCAGTGAAGGTCGGGATTCATTGCCAGGGAAGGTGGCCCCTGCACCGTCGGTCATCTGTGTCCTCAGAAACACCATCCTTGTCGCCTTGTGCCTTGGAAATACGTCTACAGTCCACCCTTCCCGAATGTTGTGTGTGTGCAGCTAGGATGGCAGGAATCCTGGACTGAACTCGTTCAATGACAGAGAATGTGGTGTCCCCTCTGACCGTGAGTCCCGAGGCAGAGCTTGCTTCAGGACTGGGGCGGTCAGGGTGCGCCGATATTTCTGCGCTGAGAAGGAAATGAGGCTCATCCTCGTCGGGGCTTCTTCCAGTTGCAGGATTCTAGAATGTCAGTCCTGTTTATAACAGAAATGTCCTAGGTTGTCATGACAAAGGGTTCACAGAGGATATGCTGAGTGCCCACTGTACACCAGGCACGCTTAAAGGACCTGGACACCCAGGAGTGGGCAGAGCAGACATAACTGGCCCACCTCACACACGTTCTGGTAGGAAAGATGGACAACACACAAGGTGAGCAAGTCAGAAACACAGTGCTGTAACGAGGGGCACATATTTAAAAAAAAAAATGAAATAATAGGAAAGGTACGTAGGAACTATCGAGGCAACGGCTGCAGTTTTTAGGTGAACGAGCAGCCAGGACAGTAGGTTCTGAGGAAGTATGCATCTTACCATCCCTGGGACAGTCCTGGCAGCAAGGACTTGGGCTAACCTGGGGGATTGCGGAGGCAGCTCAAAGCCCAGGGGGCAAGCCCCGTGGGGAGGGAGGAGGTGAATGCAGGGAAAGGCGGGGAAGGGTGTGTGGGTGGCTGAGCAAGCCTGAGGACCTGGGGAGGGGTCAGGGGTGCCGTGCGTGGGGAACCACCCTTGGAGAAGCTTTTTAGGACATAGACGTTTGCTCTGAGTGAAGTTGGGACACATCTGACCTCTTTGCTTCTGAATAGAGAATCAAGGTAAGGCAAAGGGCAGGACCCCTGCGAGGAAGGAAACCAAAGTCCGGCGAGGGAAGCAAGGGAGGCAAGCCGGGGCCCCACGGGAGACACGCCTGGGAGGAGAGCCTAGGGCTCACCACTGCGGGCAAGCAGGAGGACCACCACCTCTACTCTCCCGAGCACCTGGAAGGATGGAGCTGCCATAAAGTGGGCTGGGGCGGTGGCAGGCCAGTATGGTGGAGGGGGAGGGGCTCAGCTTGGAACACATTAAACTGCCGATGATTGCCAGCCATTCGGTGCATGCTCCACGAGGCTGTGGGTAGTGGTGTTGGCGCTGGTGTGCACAGACAGCAAATACAGCTGAGGCCCAAGGCTTGCAGAGTGAGGCTGGGGGTGCTGTCAGTGAAGGGACAAGCCTAACAAAGTACAGTGGTTAGAGGTGAGGCAGAAAGAGCAACGAGTATGTTCCGGAAACCAAGTGCAGACTTGTGTAAGGAGGAAAGGTCGGTGGTGTCAGAGGCAGCCAGCCACCAG
>NW_027397141.1:1601864-1629668 GCF_003265705.2 Callorhinus ursinus
GGGGGTAAAAGGAGGAAAGCAAGTACAAACGAAGCGCCTCCGGTTTGCCTGCTCACGTGTTCGCGTTTGTGACACCAAGAGGCACCTTACATACAGGGTGGGAATGTAAGACACCTGCCTCCTTGGAGTGAGGATATCTTTGTACCTGCTGCTGATGGGGTAGGAAGTGTGGCTTTGGGGGCTGATTTTCCTTTTCCTGAAGATATCTTGGCCTTGGGGAGGGCAGGCTGGACCTGCATGCCCCAACTTAAACTGTAATTTTATTTCTCTTAAAGTCTACACGGTCAAAATAATGCATGTGCATCGTGTGTCGTTTCACACAATTTTCAGTGCATGAGGGAATGCAGGTAGAGGGTTTCTCAAAGTGCCCGTGGCATCCGTTGGTTAGATCTTCTAAAGACACATCCAGGGCTCCCCTAATGAATAGGTTTTTTGAATCCAAGAGGCCAGAAAAAAAGTGACCCACACTTTTGATGTATTTGCTGGTGTTACCTGTAATCGTATCTTGGAAGAACAGACCTGCCGAAACATACAGAACAGAGTGTAGCTAGGTTCCCCAAACTGACCACAGAAGTCATTTATCAAAACCCAAACTTAGTTCCCTACAGCATGGCCTTTTCATACCAATCCACAATTCCACAAACAAATGATTTTGAAGACCCAAACATTCACATTCTTGGAGAAAGGCTGCAAGATTGGTACAAACACTTTAATCAGTGAGAGGCGGCCACCCCACCAGATTTAAGCTCCCCTAAAGCTATTGGCTCCTTAGCAACACATGGTGTACCTCTCCAGGCTACTCTTTTGGAGTATTTGCACATTTCTACAAGGATTATCCCTGAGTTATAAAACCATAGTTACCACCGCACTTATTATTTTGAGTCCATGTTCTAAATATTAGCAATCCATGAGAGTCAAGGTTCATGGCAAATGGGACGGTCACTCATTCCTGCTCTCAGAGTAGAGGGATAAAACAGGTGGCCCAGTTCAGAGGCAAATATGGGCCAGAAAAGTGCCAAGTGTCAGTAATGGGTTTGAGTGCATCCGGGAGGTCTTCATGGAGGAGGTAACAGTGGCGAAGGACCTGGGAGGATGGGCCCGCTAGCTTTTACCAGGCAGAGCTAGGGGACCGGAGACACGTGAGCCTGAAGACACAGGGCTATATTTGTGGCCGGCTGCTGTGGCTCAGGGGTGGTTCCCATCGCAGATCGGGCTGCCGTGGAGCCTCAGGGCTGGAAACACTGAAAGGTGGAGCCGGGACCCTGTTCCATAATAAGGGGATCTGTAAGGTTTTGTGTATGGAACAGTGACACACCCAGGCTGAGCAGCAGAAGGTGGCCATGAGGCAGAGGTGGCCCCATCGCCAGAGACTCACCACAGGACGCCCTGCGCAATACGCAATGTGTCACCAGTGGGAATGGCAAGGAAGGGGGGTCAAGTGACATCTCCCAGACGGAAGGCGATGGGCTGTGGGGAGGCCCCGGGGCTGCAGATATAAGCCGTGCCCTCTAAGTTCTAGCCTCCCCGACTCAGAGAGAATGGTCCGGAGGGGGAAGCGGTTTCCAGGGAAAACAGCGATCCATTTTCGGACATGTCAGATCTAAGATGCCCTCAGGAACACCAAACTCACGCGCGCCGCCGGCCATTGCGAGCGCAGGACCGAGGCTTCGGGACTGGAGAGGCTGCGGAGGGGCGAAGTGGCAGCCGCACACCGGGCGGCCCCAAAGGTCGTCGCTGCAATCTCGGGGCGACCAGGCTTCCGGAGCAGAGGCAGCAAGGGGCGAAGGGTGAGGGCGGCTCAGCACGCAGGGGCCGAGCAGAGAGGGCAGCGCGCCGTGCCGGCCAGTGGGAATGACACAGACTGGGCTGTGAGCCCTGGCCCTGCCCCGCCGCGCCCCCGCACCCTGCCCCCGCTGCACCCGCACCCTGCACCCCTGCCCATGACCCGACGCACCCCCCGCACCCCTGCTCCAACGCGCCCCCGCACCCCTGCCTCTGTTCCACCACCATGCCCCTCTCACCCTGCCCCTGCCCCACCACACCCCCGCACCCCTGCCCCTGCCGCACCCCGCACCCGCACCCTTGCACCCCTGCCCATGCCCCGATGCACCCCCTGCACCCTTGCTCCAACGCGCCCCTGCAGCCCTGCCCCTGCTCCACCACCGCGCCCCTGTCACCCCCTGCCCCTGTTCCACCGCACCCCCGCACCCCCCACACCCCTGCCCCTGCCCCGCCGCACCCTTGCACCCCTGCGCCCTCAGAGTGGCTCTCAGGCAGCGTTGCCTCCTACATTAGCTGCGAGCTGTCTCCAGGGAGACGTGGGAGGCCAGGTGTTTGGTGCAAGGCCCGTGCTGGCGCTCGGAAGTGTTTGTGACTTCACTGAGCAGGAACGGGTCCCTTCCTTGAGAGGGAGTTGCTCCGGGGGCGTGAGCTACTGTCTGGGTGACTCGAAGGCTGTCACCACAACCATGTCAGGGCCAAGCCAGATGCGGAGGGGCAGAGAGTGACGGGGAGGAAACGGACAGATGGATGGGGCTGCCTTCCTCAACCTGGAAAACACCTTTCTGCGCCTTCCCGGGTGTAGCCCGCCGCGCGAGTCTCAGACGCTTTCCTGGACTCTTCCCAATAGAATTAGTGGCTCCAGCCGCCGGTGTCTTCATGGCCTTTGTTCTTTATGTGAGGCCCCAGTGACACAACCCAGGCATTGATGGGCTCACAGTCTCCCGTGCCACCAGCCCCCACATCCCTGCCCCAGGATGAGGGCCACTCGGTCAGGAAGATGCCCCTGCGCGGTGACAGGTGCAGACCAGTGTGCTGAGGAACAGAGCACGGGGGGGGGGGATGGGCAGAAGAGGTGTGTGGAGAGGGGACCCCTGCACAGAGCCGGCCTCTGGTTAGGACCACCGGGCAAACGTGCTGGGGTGTCAACGAGAGAAAGAGAACGAAGAAAGCATCAGTCAAGGTCTAAACTGAGCGTAGAAATTACAGATTTGACTGGGGGGTTATCTTGTGTGGGGGAACGCGGTCACCCGTCCGGGCTTTCCGGGCTGGCCTCCTGACTCTTTCATGATTGCCCATCTACCTCGGGGCAACTGTGGCTAGAAGGCAGGTGGAGCCACGGGCCCGGTAGAGCAGACGGAAGGTCCCGCTGGCTGGGGGACAAGTTCAAGGTGTGGCCGTGGCCAGGGAATGGCGCAGGCCGACCGCTCCAGCGTTGGAGTGGCAGACACCCATAAACCGTCACCTTTGCTCTGAAGGGTTCGCTTTGAGTTTCTGAGTCAGCTGGGTGACTGCTAACCTGGACGGGGCTCTCCCACAGTTCGAGGCAACCAGACTGGCTGGTGTCTGCTCCGCGGGGTCCCTCAGCAGCCAGCACGCCACCTGGGCTTCCTCCAGCGAGGGCAGGGCTCTGGGAGAGCAAGGCTTCTTGATGACAAGGTTTGGGACATCCCTGTCACTCCATGCACATTCTACTTGCCACAGCAAGCCACGCCGGGCCGCGCGCAGGAGAGGAGCCTCGCGGCACAGCCCGGGGGGGGGCGGTGCACGGACGCGGGGCAGGGCCGGAAGCTGCGGACAAGGAGGACTGGTGGAGTGGCCAGGCAGGGGACCTCGGAGTTTGAAATCTTGGCAATGGCTGACTTCCGTCTCCTGATGAGGCCTAGCGAGTGGATCTTGAAGTTGCCAGTTTCTACTAGCTTCTGTCGGACAGAATGTCGCTCAGTGAACGGGGACAGGATCTTCAGCTCTTCTGACATGATTTAATGCTGTCACTTCGGATCAGATGAATGACTTTTATGAAGGGCCAGTGGCCTGATACAAGGTGATTAGTATAGATATTTGCTGAGTGGACCTAATTCAGTCATTTAGGAGATCATTCACATATAAGGGAAGCGAGGCCCAGAGAGGTAAACTAATTTGCTCCACATCACACAGGAGAAGAATCTTCTTGAACCCTAGTCTGTTCTTTCTCCTTTTCATTCTTCGTTAATTACTTTTTTATAAGTGACAGAGAAAAGAGACTGATTGGAGTCACAGTAACTTTAAGTCATATAATAATTTTTATTTAACTGACCTCCCCCTAAAGTATTGTGGCTACATGACACACTCTATGGTAAGAGATAGCGGAGCCTGTAAGATCAGACACCAGACTCTATGCCACTTACTTAACACAGCGGTTTGGGAAATCAAACCCAAGAAAGCTGTGCATTTATTTTTATAACAAATCATACACAATTTATTTCAGCCTCAGAATGTCCCGTGACAGCCAATCCTGTATTTACTTCAGACCCTCTCTCTAGGTTCCAGTATTCAAAAACGACTTCAGTAAAAGAGGACCCTTGTGGTTTTGTTCTTAACCTGCTTATTGGTATTTTCTTTCGTCAGGAAACCAGTGGGGATCCCTGCCCCAAACTGCACGATGGCTCCTGGCTAAGAACAGCCCCAGGCCACAGAGGAAGGGGGCTCCAAGACACGCTTCCCGAATGAGCAGGAAGGACCTGTGCGCAGGGGATCTGACAAGGACACATCTGTCGCAGCGAGCTGGGGTGATCAGCAAGTGACAGTTGGAACCGGATTTACAGGCCTCACCTTATAAAGGAAAATGTGGGTCCTGTCCACCCTATAAAAGATCCCATTCTTACTGGTTATATAAATTCACAAATTGATTGTATTTAAAAACTTCAGTGTCTGTGTGAACATTCAGATATGTACGTATGTGTTTTAATTCAAATAAATGTGTAAACATTAATTACCTAATAACAATTAGATAATTATTTTTTCCCTTCCCATTTTCAGTTCTTTCCGTGGCTCCCAAAACATTTAAAGGGAAATTAATGTATTGATATATTGACCTTTATCAGTGTGGGTGGGCATGGCAGAAGGTCAGCCACTTGTCAGGCATGGAAAGGCACGTGGATGCTGCCTCAGCTGTGCTGGGAAGCCACTGGGGAGTGGCCGGGTCTGGTTTATGTTGTCCGCATCTCACTCAGGTGTCCAGAGAAGGGGGTGGAATGGGGGAAGAGCTCAAGGGGAGACACGTGAACTTCAAGGGAAGGTGGTGAAGAGGCGTTGGATTAGGGGCAGGTGAACACACAAGGGTTCGCCGAAGGATGTAACGTGGGGTGCAGAAGGAGGTGGCTCCCAGCTTCTGGGACTGCGGGTTTGGTGGGCGGGGGTGCCCCGTGGTGCAGCGGGGAAGACGGGTGGGCAGGACGGGTTCTGCTAAATAAAGAGGTCTTTTCCGATCATGTTGCTCCCCAGGCCTGTGCGAGACAACCAGGTGGAGATGTTCAGGAGATGTGTCCTTGGCATGTAGATGGAATTCGGGGCCCATGGCCTTGTGAGATCACCATCCCAGATTTCATGCTGCAGAGCGAGGGGACAGTGAGGAGGACGGAGGGAAGGTTTGGCAAGAACAGCTGGATGGGGGATGCCAGGGCAAGTGCCAGTCTAGGCAAGAACACGGTTAGCTCCTCTGCTCCCTGGAGCATGAGGTGTCTGCGGTGCATCCTGATGAGGTGTTGAGCCAGACGTCCTGTACTTGGTGTTGAGACGCATGGAAGTCGGAGTGGAGCATATAGATTTGCAGGTGCATCGTGGGTGCATGAGGGTGTCCGGGGAAGGGTGTCGAGTTGACGAGCAGTGGGACGGAGAGCATCACCGATTTCTAGGACACGGAGAGGAAAGGCACCAGTGAAAGGAACCGTGTCACACGAACTCTAACCCGGAGTTGCGGGGGTGGGGGGAGCGGGCTTCCTCACATCCGGGTTAGTGTCACTGTCCTCTCTTACCAAGCACAGGGATTCTGGATGCTAAGCAATCCAAAACTAAGAAAAGCGGGTTTGATTTAGTGATCACTCCTAAGCACCGTCGGGTGAATTCGCAGGAAGGTAGGAGGAAAGCCGAACTGTGGTCACTATCGAGTAGGACTCCAGGGGCCCCAGGGATGGAAGAAGCTCTTCCCGCAACTTTGCCTGATTCCACATTATTTCTCCTCTAAACTGCAGAAGCCAATGTTTGCGTGGACCTCTGTGACGAGTGGGCGTGAGACGGAGAAGCTCCTTGTCCTGTTCCGGGGTTCAACAGAAGTCATTTCCACGGCCTGGTGGCATTGGTGGGACAATCAGAGGGGTCAAGCAGGAGGAGCCAGGCCACCCTGCCTTGGAGGCTGCCCGGTGGGGCCACAACCCTCAGCACTTCAGTGTGCGGTTAACCAGTTACGGTTCCCTTACTACCATGTCGGGAGTTGATCTTGTTACTGGGCTCGGGTTCACTAGCCCTATTCCGAGGAAAGGAGGGTTTGAGGAAGAACGGAGACGGTAGGAGACACTGACTTGAAGAGTCAGCTCCTCTCCCTACATGTTATGCTTTGCATCCTGTGTCCCTTGCTGCCCCAAGGACGGTCGCTACAGCATCTGCCCCAGCAGGGGCTGTCAGACGTGCAGAGACTCAGGCCGACCCCAGACCCACCCACTCAGATTCTGCATTTTAACACATTCCCCGGGGAGTCTGTGTGCACAGTAGTGGTTGAAAAACATTATTATACATTATTAAATGGCACTCACTCGGGTTTTTCCAAAGAAAAGGTGCTAATGAGACTCCTCACCTTTCAGCAAAAGGCTCACCTTAGTCCATGTGTGCACCAAGCACCAAAGGGAACCATGCAGACAACCCCCTTAGTGGCTGATGCGGCTTCACTTACCCATCAAAGAGCGCCTTCAGGCCCGTTCGCGGTGCTCAGGAAGGGGGTTGCACCCCTCAACGCAACCGGCCGCCCCCCGCCGTGCACGACACAGATCGAGACTTCGGGTTGGCACCCTGTGCTCTGGGATAATTACCCACATCTCCGCGTGCCGCAGACCACGTGTAGTCACGTCCTGGCTTGCATGCTGCGGCTCAGCACCTCCATGCACTTGTCACGGGTGGACGCTTTACAAACGGTCTGGTCGGATGGCCATGAACCGAGCAGCTTCACAAAGCAGAAATCTGCCGCCCACAGCTCTGGAGGCTGGCATTCCAAGATCGGGGTGCTGGTGCTGCCAGGCCCTGCTAGGGCCTCCTCTGGGTCACAGACCACGTCTGTCTTCTTGCAGGGGGACCGGCGAGGGAGCCCTCTGAGCCTGTTTGATAAGGAACTAGTCCCCCTGGGGACCTCGTGCTTCCCATGCCGTCACCCTGGAGGTGAGGTCTCAACAAATTAATCTGGGGGTACATACACATGTTCAGTCAATAGCAACAAATAAAGATTAGAAGTTATTTGATAGGAAACAACGCAAAAACGATTTCGATAGATATTTTAAATTTACTTGCTTGGGCACTTTGGGGTCAATCAATAATTACAAGTCACAACTTGCCACCTGACTGAATGCAAAGGAAACATAGAAGTTTTCTTTTCTTCCTCAAAAGAGTAGTTTAGAGAGCCGTGTGGAGCATGGGCCCGCAGACGGGGTGAGGGCCTGAGATCCCCTTTCCGAGGAACTGCTCTTAAGCAATCAAACGGAAGTGCACCTTGTGGTCCATCTGGCCTCCGCATCCTGCCCAAGTCACCAGGTAACAGCTGTGGGTTGCTGCGGGCATCCACGCCGTGCACAGGCTGCCTTGCATGTAGACATTTACTCCGGGGGCTGAGCCTAGTTTCAGCCACACCTGGGTGCCTCAGGTAATGAGGAGACAACTTCTAGTGGCGGGGAAACCACATACCTTTGAATAATTGGAATATGTGTGCAGAGGGAGGTAATTGCCCTCTTCGGAATGGAGCAGCTTTGCTTCCTGTTGGAAAGGAGGCAGACACAGTGAAAGGCTCTCGTGCCGGCTTCCCGCTGTATTCAGTTAGCTTTCTAGAGGATGCTGGAAAGGACGCTCCATTGCCAGAGCCAGGATTTAGGAGATCCTGGAGGAAACCCCCCCCCCCGGGGCAGTGCCACCTCGCAAACGTGGTGGAACCCGAGGCAGGGCATGACATGATCAGTTGAACTAGATGCGGGGGTGTTATTTTAATTTTATGTCACCAGGGTCTGAGTTAGACACGCCACCCTTCAGTGCAGTCTTCCCAGAAGTGCACTAACATTGAGTAACTCCTAGGGATTGTGATGAGAAAAGGGAGCTCAAAGCTCTCTGAAGGCTGAGCCCCCGGGGCCTCTGTGCACTCGGCAGGGACAGTGGCGTCGCCCAGACCGGGCTGGCTCCGCCGGCCGGCCAGACGTTGTTGGTTCAGGCCGAGCACATGAAAGCAGGAAGCAGTGACTTTGAACCAAGAGCTTCGTGTTTTCAGAAGATGGACCGGACCGGCAGGACAGAGTGCAAGTTTCCTCTGAGAGCAGTAAACGAAGTCTGGGCCGCCTGCCATGGAGGAGCACTGACCTCTCCGGCAGGTCCTCGAAAGCTCAGGCGGCTGGTGGGAGCGGGCAGCGCATATCCCAACCCTTCCCGTGCCCCGTGGGGAGGAAGCACCCAGGGTGGGTTCGGTGCTGGGGAAGCCGCGGGATGGAGATGCAGAGCCAGGGGGCACCGTCCAGGGCTCTTGCCGGCAGATGCCCCGGCCGGCCAGGAGCTCCTTCTTGTCTGGGGTCCCTTACGACTCGTGTTCATCAGGGAGGGCCCAGCTCGCTCTCAGCCCGAGGCTTCCCTCCTCCTTTGCAAGGACTCTGACAGGTACGTGATAGAGCCTTGCAGAGATGGACGCCCGTGTATGTTATCTGACGCCGTTGCAAGTTAACTGACCTCTGTTATTTTTTAGGGGAAACCTGCTCACCCACGGACCCAGCTCGACACAAATAAAAACCAAACCTGTAATCTTACAAAGTTTCTGTGGGAGTGACTGTTTCTGGACATCCTCTGGCATTGCTGGAGGGTGGAGTGAGATGCCCTGTAAAAAAAAAAAAAAAAAAAAACAGCCAGAGAGAGGGCACTTTCTGAAAACTTTATCTTTGCTTCTTTTAGCAGGACACGCTCATCTCCATTCCTCAGCATGGCAGTGAATATTCCTCACCCTGTCAGAACGGGTGAGGTCATGACAATGTCTTGTGCTTTGCTTTCTTTGGACAGCATGGACATTTTTAACAGATGTCACTGATGATGATAATACGTAAGATCCAATAATGTGCTAATAGTAATTGCATCAGTGGATAAAGAAACTATACAGCCTGGTAATTTTTGACGACGCCGACTCATGAAATTAACCCTCTGGAACAAGGGGTGATGGACACAGCAGATCGGGACCCCACTGGCATGGGGGCCGCCTCATTTCCGCTCTGGACCTCACCAGAAGCCCTCTGGCTGACCGGCCAGTGATGACATGGCACAGTGCTGTCCAGCAGCAGAGATCAGCCCAGCTGCTCGGGCTGCAGACAGCAGCTCATCTGTATGTGCCCAGGTGTGGTGAGTGTGCTCGTCAGCCCCAGCAGCCTCAGCTCCCACACGTTGCCCTTGGCCGTGTGGGTGAGAAGGGTGTCACTGCCATCCGACGCCTCACTCCCAGCCCTTCTGGTGCTTCTGCAGGCTTAGCCCCCACTAGGAGACATACTGTTTCTGCTAATGTCCAGCCTGCCTCTGTCCTTCCCTTTCTCCTGGAATATAGACTCGCCCCAAATGAACAGCCCTTCAAAGCCAAGGGAAGTTTCTGTTGTTTTCGCAAAGCCGTTCGTTCTCCTATTCCGCCCATTCTCGGTATTAAGCAGCAAAGCAAAGCTCTTAACAACCATAATAAACCTTGATAGATTATTTGCATAACTGATTCTCATTTAAACAAGAGGATTAAATGGTTCACTGACAACCTGAAATGGTAGAGCAGGAACTGAGACTTCGGCCTCCTTGTTTCTCCAGTATGTCAAGTGTGTTTCAGCCCCAGGGCCTTTGCACATGCTGGTCCCGTGGACTTTGATGCTCTTTCTCTGAGTCTCCACCCAGAGGGCCTCCTCGGGGCTCTTTTCCAGGGTCACCTTCTAGGAGAGGCTTTTTCTAGCCACCATAGAAGATAATGCTCCCACCATTTTCCCCCAGCTAGCCCTCTTTATACTATTTCTTGTCCTGTTTGTCTTCATCTCATGTTTAGTGACTTGTTTGGCACTAGTTCTGTGAGTGCTAGGATGCAGGTTTCCTCCCCACACTACCTCCAGTGCCTGGAAGAGAGCCCGACACGGAGGAGACACACAAACATTGTTGAAGAAACAAATGGTGGAGAAAGGAAAGGTTCTCAGTGACACGTTTCAAATATGCAGGCGCATATAGTGACCTGGCTTCTCAATTACTTGAAGGCAAACACCTTCACAGCTGGACGGGGACGGTCGTGCTTTTCAACGTCCTCCGAGTGGGAAAAACGGAGTGAATTTTCTGGTCTAGTGATTCTCATCATGAATTAGTGTCGAACGAATTTCCCCATTGCCTCCAGGTAACTGAGTGAGGGACCAGAGCTAAGGATGTCCGACCAGCATCGAAGTTCACATGTCATCTTAGTCATTTTTAAATGTGTGCGTTTTTCCCTGAGAAAGCGGAGGTGTTCTCATGACATAAGATTACACAGTTGTTAACAGACATATCCCTGTGTATATTTTCTTTCCAGCACTGCATAGGTCACAGTAAACACATGTTAGTTAAACCATCACTCTGCTACGGGTGATGCTTTCAGCACTCATCCATGAGCACCACGAGCCTTTGGACTAAGTCCTTCATCCAGTTCAGGGTCATGCAATTTCAAAAATCCTTGAGAGAAAAGGAAACCTAATAAAAGGTATATATTTTAAAAATCAAACGACATGATCAAGTTAATACAAAGGAAGCAGGTGTTTTTGAAGTCAGATCTACATACATGACGTGTCTCCCCCTTTTCCGTAGACTGAGAGCCCTATTACATTTTGGGGTGCAATGTTCCCAGTTCAAAGTCTGTCCTTCAGCTTCTCCTGCAGCTTCTACATTTGTCTAAAGTCCAGCCTGTGAGACTCAAGCAGAAGGTCCACTTATAAAGCAGCTGACTTTTTTGTGTGTGGCCCCTTCATCATTCTTGTTGGAAAAGCACATGTTTTGGCTGGAGCTGCAGAAGCCACATTGGGCCATGAAGAAAACCTGAGGATGGAAAATATGCACTGGAGATGGCAAAGCTTAATGACAGAAGGAGCTGGGATCCTGGGAAACTTCATGAAAACACCATACCAGCCTTGAAATGTCCACATTTGGTCTCACTTTACCTGAGAGAATAAACCCTTCTTTCTTTGAACCATGTCGTCTTTGGCCTTTCTGTTCTAGGGAGCTACATGTAACTCCCACACATGCTAGGTACTGAGGGAACACTAGGGTTGAATATTAGTCACTTACTATAATTCGGAAGATGTATTTTAATTGCCCAAGTAATGTTATACATTCATAAAGCCAATAAACAAGGTAAATTTTGAGAAATAATGCAAGTACACAGTATAATCGTTCAAGACCAATGAGCTCACTTAGACTGGTACTGTTTTAGTAGTACAGAAGACAAAGGCATTCATTCAAAATATTCACCAGACACTCGTGGAGCCTACTACGTACCGTGTGCTGCATTAGCCCTGCTGAAGCACAGGGGGAAAGACCTGGCACTTGGAATGAGTGCTTTGAATTCTGACTCACTGTTTATTAGCTGTGTGACCCTGAGCAAGTTGTGCAATCCCTCTGAGCGTCAGTGCTCTGCATCCTACTTAGCCCTTGGGGGCTTGTGCATCCAGAGGAGTGAGTAACCAGCTCTGCTTAGGTGAGTTGAAAATAGGTTGTGTTGTCATTAAGACTGCTCCCCCAATATTTATGGATTTCCTCCTTCTGATACATGGTGGTGCTGCTTCCTATCCTCTTTGAAGATGTGGCCATAGCATGCGCTTTGGTCAATGAAAAATGAGCAGAAGTGACATGTCTCACTTCTGACTGTAAGTTTTCAGAAGCGGTGGACAATTTGCATTGTTTTCTACTGTGCAGTGATCCTGGGAGCAAATCCGTGTGCCTCCATCTGCCCTGGTCTCCGGTGACTACCGTAAGCTAGACCACGCTCCTCCCTCCACACGCTCACCCTGGAGATGTTATTATGAGAAATAAGCCTCTGAGATTTGGGGCTCGCTTATCACCGTAGCATCACCTAGCTTATCCTAACGGATCCAGGTGATGATATCTGTCTTGAAGCCTGAGTACCAGTTTCCAGGTAAAGAAGGAGCCCTCAACACTCTAGGGCAAAGGGAACAGAGTCTTGAAAGGGTTCATGTTGGTAATGAGTTCATTGTAACTGTTAGCAGCCCTGGGAGCGTGGGGCAGATGAGTCTCGTTGGGTGGAGGGGGGCAGAGTGTATAGTCGGAGGAACCCTTCACAAGGCCAAGTCCCCAAAAGTGATTCAAACTCAGAAACCATTCAGCCAAATCTCTGGATTCAATAAATTAAGAGCTCAAAAATGAATCTGTAAACGAAAGTCAGAATAAGATCAAAAGGGGAATGAAGTCCTAAAGCAACGTATTAGGACCAAGCAGCACTGAAGCAGCACTAATGTATTAGAAACATAAGGAGTGGGTTAGACACGGCTGAGACAGAATCACTGACACGGAGAAAACTCTAACTAACCGTAGTGAATACAGACAGACAATAAAGGAGCCCGGCATTAAGACATTTACAGAGAAGCTAATGAGTGGAAACGAAGATGCATCAGAGATAAAACCCACCAATAATCATTGCCCCTAAAGTAGAAAACTCAATACATATTCAAAATCAGAAGCTTTCAAAGGTATAATACAGGAAGTCCAGCAATTCTTTTCAGCGTCATTCCGTCTCCATCCGTGTGTGAGCTGGGTGTAGCTCCGGGACTTTGGCAAGTCTCGGGCACGGACAAGCAGAAGGAGAGGCCTGCGATGGGGGGGCCATGATGGGCCCATCGAAGGCCGCGGAAGCCACGCCGTGAAGCGCTGTGTCTACCAGGCTCAGGAAGTTTGACTTTTCCTGTAATATAATGGGCTGGGGGAGGGGGGCCAGAGGATCTTTAACCAAGATGGAGAGATGGTCATGCGTGGATTTTGTAAGGATCATTCTGTCACTTTGGCTGCACCTAGTGTTGTCTGGAGGTGCTCTAGCATGTAGGTGGTGGTCAGGATTGGCCTAAGATCCTGATCTTCGCCTCAGGTTTTTAGATCTTTACTCCAGATTCTTAAACACTGTTAGCTACATACTTGCACTACAAAGTAAACTGGGCATAATCATTCTCTTGTTCCTGCTCAAACCCAGTGCTAAGTAGAGTCCTAGTCTTCAGAGATGCCAGGACCAGAAACAGGAGCGGGCCCCGTGGGTTTCCAGGCTGTGCTGTTGGCAGGCGCACCCAGGACAGCCGCCCCTGGCTCCCGGAGCTGAGAAAGGCAGGAAGGGCTGTGGGGTGTGTTTGGCCCACCTGCTGCCCTCCCTTCCCTTCAAAGAAAGTCCTATTTCTTCAGGTTTCTGAGATTGTCATCTAAAATTCTTCTGACGTCAATATTGGCATTGAATAATCCTCATTATTATCAAGTTATTCCTTGCGGAAAATGAACGTGTCTTTCCCACTGTCTTTCACCCTTTCTCTTGTTATATCTTCTTCCAAGAAGGTCGGTGACAAATCTCTTTTCTTATCATAGCCTCTAACATCACCGATGGGGATAAATCACCACGGCTTTCTCTCTTCCAACCTAAAAAATCCTTGTTTTAATGTTCCTGCAAAGGTCTGATTTTCCATCCTTTGTATCTTTTTTTTTAAAGATTTTATTTATTTTTGACAGAGAGAGAGACAGACACAGCGAGAGAGGGAACACAGCAGGGGGAGTGGAAGAGGGAGAAGCAGGCTCCCCACCGAGCAGGGAGCCCGATGCGGGGGCTCGATCCCAGGACCCTGGGACCACGACCTGAGCCGAAGGCAGACGCTTAACGACTGAGCCCCCCAGGCGCCCCCGTCCTTTGTATCTTGATCTTTCATAAAAAAGCTTCCGATGTTGTACAGAATAATGAAAACAAACCTACAAAAGAACACTGTGCTGGAATTATGTTCAGAGTCTGGAAAACAACAATTCTGTACATAGAGGTCGGCATCATTACTATGTTTTTGATTAAGCTAAACTTATCACTTTATTCCAATTGTGCTTTATTAGGAACCCCCTTTTCAAAGTCCCCGGAGATTGGGAGTGTGTGCACCGTGCACGTTAGAGGGCCCATTTGAGGTCTACTTGCACTTGAAAGGGTTCCCATCACAGGTCCATTTTCTACTGCCGCTGCCAGCCCCGCCCTGCGAGACACGACCCCATCTCCCAGAGTGTCACCAGCATCCAGCTCCGTTCACCGCCCGGCAGCCTGGTGCGTCCCTGGATGCTGATGGCTCCCAGGCTCAGGCGGCGAGTCTCGTTCGGTGCAAACCAACCACAAGAATCTCCCTCCCCAGGGGCCAGGATCACAATGGTCAGGGACCTGGTTCTGGTCCGTGGGGGTGAGGCCCAGCTGGCTGGGGGTAGGTGGCTCTGGGACCGTTTGCATCCCTTCAAAAAGTACCCAAGGGTGAGAGACTGTCTTTATTGGACATTATTATGGGAGGATATGCCTTATGGGGCCGCTACAACCATCTTATAAACATGAGGGGACAGGTCTGAGAGAGAAAAGCCAAGATGCTGAGGGTTGCTGAGGAGAAGGTGAGAAGGTCCCGGGCCCCTGATGAGGCCAGGTAGCTGCCTAAACAACCCAGCCCTGGACCCTTGTTACAGGAGATAATAAATCCCGTTACTGTTCAGTGGTTCTCAAAATGCGGTCCCAGACCGGCAACCTCAGCATCCCCTGGGACGTTCCTAGAAACGCGAATCCTTGAGCCCCCCACACCCCCCCGCCCCCGGTGACTGAAAAGAAAGTCTGGGGATCGGTCGTCCCATGATCTGGCCTCATAAGCATTTGATTTGATTCCAATCAGCCCAAGTGCTGGAGAACTGGCATCAGCCATTGCCCTGGGTTTTCTATCATCTGCGGTAAACTCTATCCTCGTGAATACTTGTACGGTATTGCACACCTCTTTCCGGGGAAATGCAATCAATTTGATATTTTTGTTTTATGTGGGGGTCACCAGGGAATCTGACATCTCAGATGCGGAGGCTGAAGAGAGGGGGCTGGGGCCGCTCAGGTAGGGTTCTTGAAGTGTAAGGAATTTTGTGACAATTTAGAGCTTTTAGCATTCCCGTCCTAGATGAAAGGAGTGGACTCTGAAAAAGAGGAAAAGAAAACCCAGGAAGCACAGCTCAGGTCAGAAGAGCCCAGAACTCTCTCTACATGTCGTGGCAAAGGCCATGAGTCACTCGAGGGATGAGGAAGATTCAAGGACACCGTTTTAGCACGTAATCAGGGAGGTACTAAGGACAAGCAGGCACGAAACTGCCCAACAGCTCAACAGCGTCCTTTGGAGAGGCGAGAGCTAGCTGAAGAGCAGAACAGAGCCGGCCGGGCTGGAGGAGGAAACCCCGGCCAGATCCTGGAGGGGTGGTCACATTGCTCAGCTGCGAGAGGCCACGCAGCCCTGTCTCACGGATCACTGCCAAAGCAAAAATCGGAAACTGCAAGTTCCACAGAGTCCTATCGATCAGGCAAACGCGGGAGAGCGCGAAGGGGAGCAGTGATGGAAGAGACACGCCGCACATTTCAAAGGGGCAATTACCCCCTTTGTCCTTCAAGCAGGGCAACACAGCGTCGCTATTAAGTCATGCTGGCTTCACTCAAATGCTAGCACACCTCATCTCTTCAGACCTCCGTGCGCCCGCGACTGAACAGCCTGCCCCGTAATGTCTGACCTGGGGCCCGGGGTCCTGCAGGTCAGCTCGGATCCTGGACTCTTTCGGAGGATGCCAGGCCAGGAGACCGTGAGCAAGGCGCGTCCTGCAAGCTCACTACTGAGACCATCCGCGGGTCGGAGTCACTCTTCCCAAAATCAGTGGAGCGGGACCTCAATCCCTCACATCATTCTGTTCTATGAAGCTTAGCTTCTCCTCAAAGTTTCTAGATCGGTTTTGAGGGAACGCTTCTGGCAATTTGTGGATCTTGGCAACGACTCCTCACTTCATTTGTAATCAGCTCTTTTGAGTAAATCCATTTGTCGATTCCTGCTCTGTGCAACTGAGAATGGCAGCTATGACCCGCTCTTTCACTAAAATAGGTTTCAGAGGCATCAAACCTGGGAGACCATCTTCTCCTCTGTGGCTAACGGGAGCCCCCCACGTAAGACGTCCAGCTGTGAACGGGCTGCCCTGCCACCTCCAAGTCCCCAAACACCCCACACAGTGTCCACCAGCCTTGTGACCTAAAAGCCAACATTTTTAAAATAGTCTTCCAAACTGCGCTGGTTCTCTTTGCTCAAAAGAGGTGACACTCATCTTATTGCACTCCTCTGATGTTAGGGTAAAGTGGAGGGGCAGAAAAAATGATTTCCAACAAGGAGGTAAAGTTGTTCTCGACAAAAATCAAGTCATAATTTTTATATTTTCTGCCTCCTAAAGGGCACCTGCCGGCCGACGCAGTGACCCTGCCTGGATGCATCGGTCCACCCCTCCCACGCGTGCATCCCCGGGAGGAGGCAGGGCCAGGAGCACCTGTGTGCCGATCGGCCTTGACCCCGGCTCCCGGGCTCAGAGCTATGGTCCCTGCACTCCGATCGCGTCATCTGTAAGACGAGGATGGGGACTCCTAGCACCTCGGTTATTACAGACTCTGAAGGAGTGAGTGTTGGTAGAGCACTCAGAACAGCATCGAGCCGGCCCACTGTAAGCAGTCTGTGTTTTGCGAAGTCAGTAACATCTTTGTTTGCTTAATACACTTCCTTCTCATAAATTCTGTCATTTGGGGAATATTATCGGGTTTCCAGGATTAAAACATTTAAGTTAAGAGGCATCAAAGCAATTTTAAGAGCTTTGTGTTTACTTTTTTACTCTCAAACAGCAGGAGTAGAGTGGCTTTATGTGAAACTCAGAATCCACACAGAAGAAGATATCCTCAAGGCTTTATTCGTTTCATAAATAATGTATTTTATTTTATTGCATATGGCTGTTAAGGAGAGCATCCATGATCAATACAGACTAAATACAATGCACTATTCTAGATCCATTTATTGTTGTCTCCAGCAGCGTCACATTGACCCTTATATACAGCGTGTACAGTGGAAGACAGAGCAAGATAAGGTAAGTCTTTTGTCATATCACAATAGCAAGAAATATATTTAACATCTCGATATCCAGAAACAATACGTACCCAAAAAGAAAACACTGTTTAATAACTGTTAAAGTTTATATAGCAAAAAATATTTTAAATTTAAGGTAAGTCAGGCAAAATGTACAAAGACCCAATATACATTGTGAAGTTTTAGCAAACATAACATTTATACATTTTGGTTCCATTCTGTAAACTAAATTAAAAATGTAAATATTGCATATGCCTTTTTTTTTTGAAATGTACAGGATAGAGGAAAATTTAGTATATTATCAACTTTTTATTCTGCTTGTTGTAAGCTGCAGTATGAACGGGAGCCACGCGTATGGTGCCAAGACTACTCTAAGTATAGAGCACTACTTACATATACCATACATACACCGTATCCAGCAAGGCCCGCACTCAGTCCTACTGAACCGGGGGGACTACGTAGCAAATACCACCCATCGATTCCGAGTCCCAAAACTAAATCTGAACTTCAAGACATTTTATACATTTTCATAAAGTATGCGTATCATACACTGAAATTGACCTTCAAACTAACATCATATGGTCTATACACTGTTGCAATGTGTGATTTTAGAAAAGTAAAACTTTAAAAATGTTCTGGGGGATCACTTTACATTCAACTTTGTCTCGCAATACAATCCTCTGTTCTAAGAAGTTCAGCATGGAAGCAGGAAGACTTTTGCATTGCCATTAAATATATTTTTAAGACATTGAATTTTTTGGTCTTCCTCTAAAAAAGCCTCATTTTATTAATGCATTATTCTATAGTGATATATATCTATATATTTATATATATTTTTCTCCCAAAAAAAAAAAAAAAAAAAGCTCACATCTCCAATGAATTAGTGTAACCTCTACAGGACTATCCGAGCAGACAGGCACTGCAAACGTGCCCGTGGGAGGGGGGTCTGCAGCCCTCCACCACTTGTCAAGGGGGCAGCGAGGTGACATGACATTCTGCTGGTCAAGGTTAGCAGTTCTGGGTGACACCTGCACTAATCACGACAACACTGGTATCTTCAGAACACTGGAAACGTAAAAGGAGGGTAGTTTCGCCAGGAACTGTTTCGACAAGTCAGATGTACTGTGAGGTTTTTTTTTGTCTCCTTTTTCTTCTTCCCTTAACACAGGGGCCGGAATAGCTCTTACACCGAGTTCTTTGCTTCCCTTGTCTTTTTTGGAGTTTTTGTGTTTTTTTATTGTTGCTCAGGGCAGCCCATTGACCCACATGATAGCATCGAGAGAAGAGAATACATTTTTTTTTTTAATCTGCCAAAGCCGTGACCACCCTTGGATCGCTAGCATGCCTACATGAATTTTTGGTTAAAGAAATGCAAGCTCAAGATTAAGGATAGCAGAGACATTTGAGCTTGTAAATAGGATCAAAGGCTTTTGCAATTTGAAGTACCCACATAAACATCTACATAGAGAAGATTAAACAAGTCTGTTAAAGGTAAAAAGAGATATTCACCCCCTGCCCCAACTCCCCCTCCCACCCCCATGACCCAATGTAATTGATGATTTTTCAAAAGTAGGTTGCTTCAGTTACACATAATTATTATTATTTATTAATCCATCTTCGAAGTCCAATCCCAAATTGCATTTCCGTTGAGAAATGTCAGTCCCACACTGGGCTCTGTCTGAGTAAACACGCAGGTACCTGGACTGGAGTCCACGGAGCAGCTGTGTCCTGGGACCAGTTAATAAGGCTGAAAGGCCGCACTCGAGACGCACTCAGCAGAGATGCGCAGGAGGTCCTGCCAGCCCCCGGCCACCCAAATCCGGCTTTACCTGGAACTGAGGTAGGACTGTGGTAGTTTTGAGTGCATGCCAGTAAATGCCAGATTTTACCACTTTCATGGGTATTGGTAGAATCTCCTAGCATGCTGAGGGATAAATTTGCTTTGCTAAAATGAAAGTAAGAAGAAATTAAGACACTGGCCACGATTTAAACGGCCAATGGGAACATCCAATTTTCTTGAGAATAACTTCTTCGGTGACTTTTGTCAACAAACAAACAAAACACAGCACAAACAGCAGAATGATGAATGCCCCCCACCGCGGGAACCAGGAGAGGGGCAGGTGTCCTTGCCTTGTTGGTTCAGACTCTAATACGGTCGCAGATGTTCCAAATCCTAGTCATCGCTCAGATCCAAAAGAAAATTGTAAGCAGCTTCAGATTAAAAAATAAAATAAAAAAGCAACCACGCTGAGCATCGTCTTCTAATATCATTCTCTGATGTGTGACGTCATGTTGATAAAGCCAGACAGATCCTCACTCTGGAAAAGAAAGGGAAGAAGTCAGTGGTGACAGGGGTCGCAGGAACAGAGCGATCTCGAGTGAGAGAGGAAGTCGCTTCACGACCTGTGTCACTTCCAAGCATGACGCGAACGCTCTGGTGAGGCCCCGGCTGGACTGGACGCAGAGGCAGGATGCGGCCCTTGCCCTCGGGGACAGAAGCCGTGGAGCTAGCAGCCGGCCTGCTGCCCGGGGCCCAGCCCTCGGTGGGGGCCGTGGGGGAGAAATCTCAAGAGGGGACGGACACCAGGGCACAGGGGTGCGTCCTGGAAACCGTGCCACCGGGGGTTGGCGGGAACACGGGACAGGCAGTGAGTCTGAATTTTGCCTCGGAAAACCCTCCCAGTGGATCGTGTATCCCCTTCCCAAGGCGACCAGGCCCACACACTGGCTCCTGCGGCGACACGCTTGTCGTCCCAGACCCTCCTCATCTGCCCTGCTGCCCCGGGGCCAGGTTAGGTCACCTACTCCCGCGAGCCTGGTGGTGACAGGCCGTTAGGACCCCAACACACCCTAATGGCTTCCTGCTTTCCGGGCCCAAGGATCAAACTTCTTCAACGTGTTCCCAATCTCCATTGTTTCCAGCATGTTTTTACTTCATTAACCGTCCGTTAAAGAACATAATGACAGACCGAGTCGGGAGACTGACATTTCATAGCAAACTGCCTTTCTTCTTAAGCTTCTTGGCTTTTTTTTTTTTTTTTTTTTTAGATTTTATTTATTTTTGGGAGAGAGAGGGAGTGATAATGCGCACTAGCAGGGGATGGGGGGTGGCAGAGGGAGAAACAAACTCCCCGCTGAGCAGGGAGCCCGACGCGGGGCTCAATGCCAGGACCCTGACATCATGACCTGAGCCGAAGGCAGACGCTTAACCAACTGAGCCACCCAGGCGCCCAGAGCTTCTTGGCTTTTTAATCAAAACCCCGACTGGTTCGTCCGCACCCCCCCTGGAATGGCGGTGGCTGGGCCACCCTGCTGGCCACGCCCTGCCCTACACAGGTAGGTGTTCTTCCCTGGCACTTGCGTGCACACCACCTGCACTTCCGAATACTGCTCTCCAATCATTACAATCTCTCCTCGACCCTCCCCACACCCCCTGGTTTACTTCGTTGCGAAGCCAATTCTCTTCTGTCCACCTGGAGTTCAGGGGCCTGCTCCCAGCAAGAGAGAATTTCCAGAGGACCCTGCAGCCAAGAATGAGCAGCTGGATGCCCTAGTTCCAGCTCTGAGGGCTGCATCCTGTGTGCGGCCAGAAAGACAAACTCCTGGACAGACAAGCGGCTGTCAATGGTCAACATGCAAAATAAACATCATACCTTTTCATGACTGGTTATAAGTTCCCCACAATGTGGTATTTTGAAGCAGTGCTACCAGATTTTATTATTTTTAAAAAGCCTTATGTCCTTTAAAAATTTTAATCCCTGAACAGTTCCCCAAAGCAGAAACAGGGGCCAAGTTTTGTCCTGGGGAGAGAGGGGCCCCCCAGCTATTTCAGCATTGTCCCCCCGAGAGCCCATGTGAGGGCCCCAACCCAGACATTTGCATCCCTTAAATAGCAGGTGTTTGCTGGAATCCACCTCGGACTTCCACCTCTCCCCAAAATAGGAGTCTGCGTTTTGTCACTGAGGGCCTGAGTGGGAGACGAATTCCCGGCAAACCCCGAGCAGGTGGTCAAGACACCCTGGATCTGCTGACACGAGGATCTGGTGTCACAGTTTATTTTATTTTTACTCTAATGATTAGCTAAACGCGGGAGAATTGTCTCCTGTTAACCCTAAACCCATGATCTTGAAAACAGCTAAGCAAGTCAATTCCTCAATCTCCCAAGTTTACACAGTCATAGAAATGCGGGTTAGCTGTTCCTGAGAATGCACCCCCCACTCACCCTGGGCACTTGCAGGGCGCGGCGGCCGTGCGCACTCCACATGGAGGGCATGCTCCATGCCAAGACCCAACTCCCACCATTAGATCTTCAGGAGCTCTCATCAAGGTAAACATGGAATTTTAGCTTTTTGAAGGTATAAGTATATATACAACAAGTATCAAAACCTTCGTTTCTGCGCTTTGTCGTGGTGGGAGGAGCACAGAGAAAGGCGGGGTCACCTTTCATTCACGCACTTGTGCATGCGCTGATTTCACAGGGCCAGGGCACCTGAGGGTGCTGATGGGTGAGGGGGGGCCCCTAGGCCTGGAGCTGAAGCAGCCTTCCAGAGCTCGGCTCCCACGACACGCTAGCCAGGGCCCTGAACGTGGGCGCGGCCAAAGGAAAGTGGCAGGGGCTCAGAAGATCCAGAGGCAGTGGGCTCCCAGACTCAGAACCCAGGGCAGCCCCCCGGAACCCCCATCACTGCACCCTGCTCTGCTCTGCCCCACTCCCCCATCCCCAGAGCTGGCGGATGCTGGTTCCTTTGTTTACTGACTTTTAAAGACGTTAAATGACCTCTCCTCCCGAAAATTAATCTGCTTCATCCAGACTAGGAAAAAAAAGAAGTCTTCTCACACTACTAACCTGACCATCCTCGCCTTTAAATATTTATGCCTTCTAACGGTGATTCTGGCAAAATTCTGTGTGCTTTATTATCTACGTTAATTCTAGTAGAAGCAAAGTACAAATTATTAATTTTATGATCACTCCACACCAAATATTCATTAGGATGGGAGACACTCCTTGAACTCATTAGGTGTAGCAGCAAAACAAAAAAGAAACATCAAGAATCACACGTTGTTCATGAATGCAATTACCAAGGTGTCTGGATTCTGTCCTAGAGGTAATGCGTCTCAAAATAATTTAAACTTATTGGCATTCATTGAATTTGTCATATAATCACACGCAGTACTGGTCTGTAGCTTAGACACTGCTTTGTAAAGAAACCCATTCACAGAAGCACTGATCTAAGGCAGCTGATTAAAAAAAAAAAAATTTGCATTAATAAGATTTAAGTCGTTCCACTGGACGCGTCACCCTGGCCAGCTATGCCCCATCTTGCTCTGTCACGTGTGACAAATGATGGCCACACGAAGGACCATTTCCATGTGCCAGGTATCCTCACTTCTGGGGGGGGGATAACTCCATGCCTTTTCTCTTCCACTTAAAAGAGCAATCAGAATGCAAAGGAGTGAGCACCCTCATTAAAGACCCCACCTTCAATCTGCTCTACTTTACAAAAAAAAAGAAGAAGAAGAAGAAGAAAGAAATAGAAAACAAGTCACTGAAAACCTTGTCATGGAAACAAGTGGGAAGCCTTCTTTGTCATGAGCAGCACGAATATCGAAACACCGACATGCCTGCCGCTGGTTCGCCAGGCTCCGTGATTCCAAACATGTGCCTGGAAACGACAGTGGGCATCGGGTCTAGAACGTTCCAGGGATAAATCGGGGAAATCTGCACTGGCAAATAAATTCAGGCGGCATTTGCGATGCACATTCTGACTCATGACGTTTTCATTTTGATTTCTCACGAGTATGTGGGTTTGGATGTGTCTGGCTTCGTGGCCAATATTTCAGTGTCCAGAATTCCACACACAACCCTGAGGGGTAGCAAGTCTGCCCAGGAAGGCCCTGGTTCTCTCTGCAGAGAGCCTTGTGGGTCCCACCCCGAGTTCCACAGGGAGCCCCGGGGAGGGCTGGGTGGAGATGTGCGTGGAGCCCGTGCAGGCCCCCCGTGGGGCCCCACGCAGACAGAGCCCCACACCTGACTCCACAGTGGTGGGGGGGATCCCAGCACCGCGGCACGGACCCCACCCGAGAGAGCTACAGCTGCACTTAGTAGGTGAAAATGACTTAACCCCTGCAGGCACAACAGGAGTGGCCGCAGATAATCACTTACGTGACAAACGAAACATACTTCTCAAAATTAAAACCTATATTTCCAGCGGCAACTATGATTAGGAAGAAAGAAACCTGCAATGAGCCCAGACATGTCCTTTGGCCCATTTAAACCTTTGATGTTAAACATAGACTTACAAGAGAAAATAAACTTTTCAGTTACATGAGAAATTCCTAGAAAAAGAACCCTGATAATACAGTATCTCCTTACTTGACTAAAAGCAAAACACTGTCCAATATACCAGAAGGAAAAAAAAAAAAAGTAAGGCAAAGCGTGATAACAAACAAGCCAGAGATTCTAAGAAAAACGGTTACTTGAACTTTTCATTTAAACAGGAGAAAAAAAATAACTTAAAAGGAAACTAGGGAAGAAGTCGCCCAGGACAAATGGGGGCAGTAAATTACTTCACCAACCCTACTCATGGAAGACTTCGAACTGTCTGTTCCATGAGATCACCTTATCCACTGACAGGTAAAATCATTTCATCCTGAGAGCTCGCTGCTGAAATGTCCCAGCACCAAGTTGTAACCTGATGGAAAGGACAGAGCGCGGACTCTGGGACAAGAAGACCCAGCCCTGGGAGGGGGCTGGGGACCACAAAAGGCGGCTTCTCCTTCAGCTCCCGTTTAATCGTTCCCGTAAGACCCTGTGTTAATCACCGCACACTGGAGCCCGCAGGGGCTCCCGGCCTGGGGGGCCCGGCACTGCACCTCTCCCCGCTTCCCGAGCCACAGCCGCCCACAGGGGCTGCACTCACTGCTTAGTGCGTGGTCTCAGCACATCACACCTCCAGGGTGCGTTTCCTCCCCGTGCTCGTTGTGAGAAAGCCCGACGCGCACACCCTACAAGCTAGTCTTCTATGGCAAGAGCGCCCCACCATACGTGGGGCAGCAGCTTAGGAGAAATAAGACGGATTATTCTTCAGCACAGACGCCCGAGGGGCAACATACCCCCTCAACTCCTGGCGGACCCCCTCTTAAATCATGAACGGTCAGACCTTCCTGGCTACCAACCAGACGAGGGAGCATCAGGGACTGCTCACCAGTGGAGGGCGGACCTTCACTGCCTTCGGGGCTCCCCTTACAAATGGGGCGGTCACCGTCCATCGTTACAAATAAGGACAGAGGGGTGGGGCCGGGGGAGGGGGAGGGGAGGTCTGCGACTGTCACTTGGGCCCCGGAGTTCACACTCTTACCCAGCACATTCCAAAACTCTCCCCAGTGACACAAAATACTGCCGGCCCTGCTGCTGCCGCATGCACCTGTCTCCCCGGCGAGTGGAGCCCTTGAGCCCTGCCTGTCCCCAGCACCTGGCCCGATGCTTGGTAGGCCCTTCCTAAAGCTTCCACGAATTACGATGAAATAAAGACCCACATGGTTTATGCCATTTCTCACAGGCAGAAAAGCTAAAAAGAAAAAAAGAAATTCTTCTAAAGGAGAACGAAACTTTAGAACTGTCTGAGGCCCAAGAGAATAGAAAACCCTCTTCAGCTCATGAGAGAGAGAGAGAAAGAGAGAGAGAGGCATTCTTAGGCAGAGGTCAACAAAGTACAGCCAAATCTGACCTGTTGCCTGTTTCTGTAAATAAAGTTTTATTGGAACACAGCCATGCTCATTCATTTGCATATGGCCGCTTCTGCCCTTCAACTGCAGAGAGGAGTGGTCCTGCAGAGACAGTCTGCCCCAGGACAGGAGGAAGGCGGCGAGGAGAAAGAAGGGTAAAGTATTCAAAATAACACCACATATTTCCATCCGTGTGTTACACCCGGAGACTACCTGATTGCCCCTCTGGATATTATCTGCAAGCTTACGTCCTTTAGAAACGCAATACCAGCGACTAAAAACCATGCTATCTTGTTACAGGCCCGACTGAAAATGAGGGAGCAAGTCACACAATCATTTAGGAAGCCAGCACACTTTTGGGATTAATTTCCCTTACCTACGGCCCTTCTATTTGGTTATTCATACACAACACGGAAGTACTGAGAACATATGATTATTATGAAATACATCCTACAGTACTAACTACTCTTTGAACTTCAACAGAGGTGAAGTTGTAATATGTCAGTCCAAATCTTTTCTCTTTCTGGGGTCATTTATGAACATGGTATAAGCGTTATATTTCTGCCCCATGAAACGGTAAGAATACTTGTGAACCAAATGATACCATGTGCACTAAAACTGCAAATATCCGATGAACACTGTAATTTCCTCAGATTTAACACATTATTATGCTTATGAGTTTACACTGATGTAAAGAATATGTATTTTATGTAGACTACAAAAATGTTTATATTGTTTATATCTGAAGTTCTCAAACTAAATATAATGTTTTTCCTATAAAATTAAGGAATGTACAATAACAATTTATTCAAAATATATCTACCCCAAATATCCTGTTGTTATGTTTCAAACGCACCTTTCTTTCCTTCAAATATTAAATATTTAAGAGTTGCTATGGGGTTATTTTAGTTTTATGATTTCATTCCTTTTTTATTTTTATTATTGAAATCAAAATAAGCATTTTCTGGAAGTCTGAAATTATGCCAAACACAACTCAAATCCCCTCTATAGTATCACTGAGTAAGAAACAGACTTAGAAGCATAGTTAAAAAGGAATGGCCTCAGGTTTCTAAAATATATTCTGGTTTTCACATTTAACAATAACTGTAATTTGGAAATGTATTAAAGATAGAGCGTAATAAGCAAAAAAGCGTTTGTCTTTAAGGAAAGAAATATTTAATGGAAACAGGAAGATTCTGGAATCCACCATCCCCCACCCAGCCATCTCCCTTCTAGGTAGAAGCTTCCATAGCGCACAAACGGGCACAAACACGCACAAACGCACCCAGTGGCCTGAGCGTCCCCGGCTTCTAACCTGCAGGCCCACTCCCTCCCCGTCCATAACATCCACATAATACAGGATGTCGGCTGTCTCCCGGGGGCCTCAGAAGAGATCTCACTTAAGGCTCTAGTGTGAATGGGCAGCCAGCCTTCAGGTGCAGGATGCCCTAGGGAAGTCAAGGCTGAGGGTCCAACCCTGCTGTGCCCTGGCTCATTCCCACCATCACTCATCTCAAAAGCATCCCGGGAGCTTAGGAATGACTCAGGTCAAGCCATCCCCACCCCTCTGAACCGAATGCCATTCCAATGGCTCAGTGCGACGTGGGTGTGGACGGCCACCGGTTCCACCAGAGTCAGGGTCCTGGGGCCCAGGATCCAGCACTGACCGATCTGTTCCTTCTTCTGAACACAGGGACCTTATTCTCCTGCCCTGAGTTCCTCCCTGGGCCACGGTGAAACTACCAAATGAGATTTTATGTATGCAGGTTATAAACAAAGAAGTCAAACACAATATAGAGAGAGACATGGTTTTCCTTGTGCAGAGGGGCACGCACCACTCGCGTTACTTGACCTTGCAGCTGGGTCCCTTTGCTTTCTTCAAACCCCTTTAAACGGTGTATACGCATAACCACATGTTCCTGTGAACTACAAAGACTTCTTAATAAGACAAGCCTGACTCCTCCCACCCTGCTCTCAGGCTAATCTGTGTGGCCACGGTCGTGGTATCTCTGAGCACGTTTGCCATCACAGCATTTTCCTTCATTCAAAATTCTACCCGTGAATGACATCACGGACAACTGGGACTTCAAGCAGCAAATAAACAACTGATGAATGCACAAAAACAATGGCAAACAGCTCCCGGAATGAAATGAATAAACTTGTTTTAATTGGATAGAAGCAGAACAGAAGTAGAATTGTTTTTCTGGGGGTAACTCCAGGCCATTTAAAGCTCATCGTTCTCAACTCTGCACAGAACGCCTTGCCTGGCTGCTCGCTCCACGCCCCATGCACAGGACAAAACGCGCGGACAGGGGTCACATGCGCCCCCATGCAGGCAGCTGCGCCATCAGAGGATGCACAAATGCCCGTCCGCGTCGAATGTGCCCCGGCAGGCGCGGCACACCGGCAGCTAGCTGGGCTCTGGCTGGTGGGGCCATGGGCACAAGTCTCTGTCTCTCTGGTTTTTGCACAAAAGTGCAGCAAACTGTGGATCAACATTCAGACTCCGTTGCACATGAGAAAGATTTACATCCAAACGAAGTACTATTTATTAAAATTTCAGTAGTGAAAAATGTAAAGTGGTAAGTTACAAACCATCTTTATCAAGTTCATTTACTGAAAAATAAAATGAAGTAGGACAGCAGTTGCTGATGGCCAGGCCCTCCCAGGGCAGAGGCGGGGGCGGTGGTTCCGCCTACCCCGCCCCACCCCCAGCCTGTAGGTGGCCCACCCCCACGCCCCACCCCCAACCCCGCCCCACCCCCAGCCTGCAGGTGGCCCACCCCCACGCCCCACCCCCAACCCCGCCCCACCCCCAGCCTGCAGGTGGCCCACCCCCACGCCCCACCCCCAACCCCGCCCCACCCCCAGCCTGCAGGTGGCCCACCCCCACGCCCCACCCCCAACCCCGCCCCACCCCCAG
>NW_027397141.1:1629768-1711081 GCF_003265705.2 Callorhinus ursinus
GGCCAGACCTGGTGGGCATTTTACATGCTCATTTGCTGGGAGGGACCTCCCACAGGAGGGGCTCTGGACCCCGGGACGCCTGGGTCAGGGGCCCAGCCTGGGATTTCTCAAGGCCTCTTGGGAGATTCAAGAGGGCAGGCAGGCTGGACACCTTGGCCCCCGACCTTCCCGGAGGCCAGGGCCACAACTGTTAGGCCCAGAGCCAGGAAGAGCACCTGCTGCTGCTGCGCCCAGCATGGGAAGTATTCACGCACAGGGATGGAGCGGCCCAGCTCCGGGCCACCCCACGGCACACTGGGGACACAAGCACCCACGTCTCTCACCCTTCCCTCTTCTCTGGCGAGAAGAAAGCCACGCGAAGGAACAAAACAGCCGACCACAGAAAGACACAGCTTCCCAAACAGCTCTAGGCTTGGGGAGGGGGACACAGTCAATCCACCGTGAAGACACCACTGCTTCCACCACAAGAAGGCTGGATGTTCCGCACTGACCAGCCCGCTCGCATCCCCAGTCCCTCCAAGCTGGGCAGAACCCTCTAGGACTTTTAAGAATGGATTAAAAACACAGGTGCCTTCCTAACCACCTCTTCAGGGACCAAAATGACAAAATACAACAGAGCGGACGGAAGCTTCGTACCCGGCAGTTACATGACGCGCGGAGTGCTCCCCCATCCAGAGGGCAGCCCGCCAGCCCCAATATTCCACCCATGGAAAGCATTCCCCCACTTCACAGTGGCAGGATTGTGACACGCAGTCATAGGGGTTAACAGAAAAATAACGCTTACTTTCTCGATTTTTCTAAGACAGAGAGCAACAGGCCATTTTGTAATTTCTACCTGTTGTATTAAACTGAACACGAACGGGCTTCCAAGCGGCCTAAACCAAGAGGAACAGGAAAAAGATGAGTAAACTCGCTCTCATTTTGAACCACTGTGCATGGCAACAGTGAGACCCCCAGGAGTCAGGGCGCGGGAATCGGCCGGCCGTGCGCTGCGGGCCGCGGGGTGGGCCCCTCAGCCGCGCGTCCCTCAAAGACCAGCCCAGTTGGGGACACGCCGCCTCCCACTCCCACCTCTCACCGTCACAGGGCCTTCTGCATCAAGTTCTCCAGATTCAGGCAGCAGAGAAATCAAGGCGACCCATGAGCATAGACATAGTTCCTAGCACACGCACTTGAGCGTGAAAACTGAACTTTCACATTTCTGGCCTGACAGAGGCAAGAGCATCCCCAAGCAGAGGAGTAACTGCCAATACAGGGAAGCAGCCCATCAGGAGGAGGCCGTCCATCTCATTGAAACAGAGGAGTTTAAGAGTTTACGTATGCCACCGTATTCTGTACATAGTTCACCAAAATTAAGTAAAACTAAACCTAAATCCTGAAGACAGACCTCCATGCTCCGTCAAGTCTGAAAACCACACAAGCGACAAATAACTGCACACAAAGCCATTTGCAAAACGTCCATGTCCCTCACACACAGGCTGAGGCTGGTGGGTCCTTCTGGCGTCCGCGGCCTCTGGCTCACTCCTCACATCAGCACTGTCCTGTCGGGGGTTCTCGCTACAAAATATACGGCACACTCAGTTCTCCATCAGCTGGAGGATGAAGCCAGTCCACAGCACAGCCTGATTCTGGCACTCCCTAGGAAAAGCAGAGCCTGCCGAACTCCCCGGGTCGGGGCTCAGCTGTAAGCGGCTCCAGGAGGCACTAACCCAGCTCCAGACTCACCCTCGGTTTGTCTTGTCCAGGGTGACAGCCTTCCCCCCAGCCCCCCAAAAGAAGCCACTGCGTCAGCTGGAAGACCCAGAACCAGGCAGCAGCAACCCTACCAGGACACCACCTCCTTCCAGGCCCAGAGTCTCTCCAGCCTCAGGTTTTTCTCTTAAAACCTAAGAATAACAAGAACCTCCCTCCACGGAGGTCCTGAGGACTTGACAACATTCAGAAGTGTTTTATAAATTATAAGGTGCTTTACAGATGTTTGTGTAATCAAGTAGGTGATTCCTCAAGTAGGCAGGTGCCTGGCTGTTTATCTCACTGATCATCTCCCAGCGGGCCCCCCACCGCCCACCACATGGCTTCTCAGTGTGCCTCAACCCACTTTCAGGGCTTCTCCCATTTTCTCTGCTAGTTTGGAGAAGCAGAGTCAGGAGCTGCCATATCCCTCACCAGGCAAAAAAACACAAGATGGCAGAATTAGATGATGCCAGCAAAAGTCTTTAAATGCTCTATGTATTGTTCCAAAGACTAGGTTTTCCTTTTACACTGTTAAATATGTACTGATGTCTCTACAGTGGCTGATCGGGCTCTACAGGTTACTGTCCCTTGTCACCTCCTCCACTTCACCTAATAAGCTCTGCCTTTCTCCCCTTCGTCAGTCGCACTGAACCACTTCTCATTCAGGAGCTTGGCAGCAATCTTCTGCCCCAGGGCGTTTGCACGGCTACTCATTCCCTTTGCCTACAGGAACTCTCCCCCTAAATATCTACAAGATCTGCTTCCTCATCACCTTCCAGTTGTCACCTTTGCCCTCTCTCCCTTCCCCACTTAATTTTCTGGAGCATCTATTATTACCTACAATGCTTAATCATCTGAACACATTTCAAAATTAAATTTATTTCCTAGGTCTCAAATATAGACTTCAAGATTGAGTACCTTTTGTTTTTCTTTTTAGCATGGAAACCAAACCTATTTCTTTCGAGCCCACACTTTAGTATTTTTCAAGGAGTGAAACATTTTAAAAGTGTTTAACAAGTAACAACTGGCATCTTTGTAATGAAAAAAATATTCAACAATTTGATTAAATCTGAAAGTTGAAGGGAGATCTAACCTTTCTGCCCCTGTCCCTCCCACCCACAGCCCTTCTGCTAAGCAGCCACTGAGTGGCGTTCCCATCACTTTGTTTGGAGGCTGCAGAATAAAGGATAGGTTCACAGGAAGAACTCGCACCACCCGAACTAAAGAGAGGACATCTTTGCAAAACAGCAGTGGATGGTGAGCCGAGAAGAATCAGAAGGCGCAGGAAAGAGAGGCCGGTAACCTAGCGTGGGGAAGTTTCTGGAATACTCCCTCTGACAGCAAAGACTGGGCACAAAGAGAGATCCTGGGACAGTTACAGGGCACAGGGTAGAGTGAGCTACACCCAGCAGCTAAGACCCCAGCAAAATCAAACCTATTGTTTCTGAGAAGAAAAGCAATCCAGAATCATCAGAGGTAACCCAAGAGTGTGGCGGAAGGGACTCTGCGCTGGAGTGGCTCCATCAGAACCTTCCAGCAAGCCAGCCCACTGTGAAGGGTGGACATCTTCTGGAGCGCTCCAAGCAGCTGCCCAGGGGACAGCCTGCGTGGGGAGCACTGAGGGGCCGGAGGCTGGTTTCATGTCGCCCCTGTGATGACTCCGGTGTTGGGACACACCGAACCTCAATCGAGTGACTGGCTGAACCGTCTTCGACTCTAGGAAATAGCTTAAGACCCGAAGAATTCTGAACATTCCAGCTGAACAGGACAGACTCCAGAGTCATGGAGATGAATGCTTATCACCCAGAGTTATTCTAGGAACTTAATTAAATGCTCCATGCCAGAGAAATTTGGGTATTTTACTGCTGTGGTTATTTCATTTGGAATGAAGACTACTAATAAACCAGCCCTACTGATAAGCTGAACTGCAAATAATGATAAGAAGTAAAATGGAATTAAGGTGAGTCAGTTCTACTGCATCTTTAAAATTCTGATATGACCCTAAATACCAAAATGTCATTATATTTGGAAGCTACATAAACTTTAAACTTGGAAAAAAAATTGCTCATTTAGAAAATTGTCAAAATAAGTAAAAGCTAAAGAATGTTTTGAAAATTCATTGTTTAGAAGTTTGTCAGGCTTTCATATCTATTATTTCCACACCATGCATTACTCAAGTTTTCATTTTTTTACTGAACCAATTGAAGTTAGTTTTCTGATGCTGACTGTAACATAGTTGTACGCTCCTGGATTTATAATATCCTAAAGGAGGAAGAAATACAGATTTCACAGCGTTGCAATTTATTTTCCTAAATCCCACCTAAATATTTTCAGTTGAACTGTATATTTATTAGAAGTCTACTCAGCAAACGAATGAAAGAAAGATCTTTGAAGAAGTGTCATCGAACTTACTTGATAAATGTAACTGGAGGAGGGTATGAGTAGCTAATGGTGTTTTCTGTTTCATCTGTATACACAAAGTGCTATTTCAGGTCACGTTTATGCCAGAAAACAATTTTTGGAAAACTCTACTATTATATAAGAATAAAACAGAAGCATACATTGCCACAAGTCACTTGAGTAATTTATCTTCTAAAAAATGCATCCAGGCTGCAGCGTAAGAAAATGACCACTTTCTAGCAATTTCTGCCACCTTAGGAGTTCAGGAGCTCCACTATGTTGACAGTGTCCCAGAGTCCTAGTACCTCCATTTCTTATCTTCAAACAAAATCAAGCTGCTCTATGCACACTAATCCATGCCTTGTTTAATCCTGCTTATTGCTCAGAGTTTCTAAAGCACAATTTGCATAGTTCTTAAACTTAGTAAGAACATCTTGGCCTATTTCCAAAACTTCTCCCCCACCTCACAATGCCCCCCCCCCCCGGACTCATCCACCCGCCAGGTGCCTGAGACCCTGCTGGGGGACAGGAGGGGGAAGTACTGGCCTGGCCACTCTGCGGGGACAATCCCCCAAGTGGGTGTGGGCGTGGCTTCTCCAAAGGCCTGGGAATTCCAAGCTTCAGTGCCCCCCCACCCCGCCCCCAACTGCAGTCCCTGCTTTCCGCTGGCTTCCCAAGCCCCCCTGCTGGGCAGGGCAGCCATGCCAATTCCAGGGGTGCTCTAGGGAAGGGATCCAAACCTCACCCGGGAAAGCCTGCTGGGCTTCTTTATGAAGACTCCCTACAGAGCAAGCACATCAGAATCTTCATTCGTCAGCTTTTCCATTTATCCTGGTACGTGCTCCACAGCCAGAACTGAAGAGACAGGGCACTCTGAACTCTGCTCTCCCCTCAACCCGAAAAGCTGCACTGATGGGGAGGGAAGGGAAGGGCAGGGTCTCCCTGTTTTGCTGAGCCCCTGCAGCAGGCAGCCTGGGATGCCAAGCGGCTGGGTAGATTACTGGTGCACGCTGCTTACCAGGCAGGCACGTGGCCCTGAGGTTGCCATCTGCTAGGAAGGAAGTAGTCTCTCCGAGGATGCTGGAGACACCGGCAGCTAATGTAAACAAAACTGACTCACCCACCAGAGCACAAGCCCATGGAGCCCCACGACATTTTTAAAAACTATGGACAGCTTAAGAATTTTGGTTTGTTTACATCTTCCCCTATGCCTTGGAAAGTGGGGTTACAGTCACATCATTAGGAAGGTAGAAAAACCATTTCTCTTCATATAAAAATTCAGTTAAATGATTTTTTTTTCTCAGGAAAAAGAAATCTCGAAAACAAGACAGGCACTCGTGAAATAAGCCAGTCCCCAGATTACCACCTAGCAACAACTGATTAGTTAACTTATTGGTCCTTGGGCAAATTCTAAATTGGTTAGTTTTCAAATACACTCATCATTAAAGAGGTTAATGACTCATTTCTTAGGAAACTGTTAATGGACTTATTCATAATGAGGAGAACATGATATTTCACTTATAGAATAAATACATCATAAAGACACCTCAAGCCGTGACCGGATCGACCATCCAGGTTGAACCCATCACAAAGATCAAGGATGTACGTTTTATAATACAGGCTTTTCCATCTGAATTATGCCAGGAATTTTCTTCTTCTTTCTTTTCTTTCTTTCTTTTTTTTTTTTTTTTTTAACAAGTAAGCACATGATCTGGAATGTGTTTGCCAAAGCTTCTCTCCTCTGCCTCACCAGTAAACACTGCCCACATGGTCGTGAGCAGGCTCGTTCCGGGATTTACAGCCCACTTCCTTACTTCGGTGCCTCTGTATCCCCTACTTCTGGCGACCAGCAGACCTTTTAGTCTATGCATGAAGCAAAATGTCCCAACGTAAAAAAGACAGATACCACTTGTACAAACGCTGAGTTGTTCTGCAGCGAACCGGACAGCCCTGGGAGAAAGTTACTCATAGTACACAAAGGACCCACAGAGACAGAGCATACTCTATTCTTTCTTGATAATATTTACAAACATTTCTACCAACTAATTAAATGGTGACCTTGGAGAAGAAGTCTGACCTCCCTGGGCCTCTGTGTTCACAATCTTAAATGAGTTACATTATACCAACAGCTCCCAGCTCTTCTCCCTTCAAACGAACTTGCATTCCCTTCTGATTCTCACCATGCTGTGTGGAAGGAGTTTTAATGCATTTGGTGCTGGGAGGGCGGGGAGGTGTCTTCCCAAGTATAATGTACAGCCAGCTTTGCTGAAGCCAAAACAGCTGGGGGAACAGGAGCTTTCCTCATCGCAGACCCCTAGAACTCCAGGAAGCGAGCCTGGAAACCCCCCGAGCAGACCACCAACCAACAACCTCAAACACGTGAAGTCAGCAACACACTGACAGCCTTCAAAGTCCTATCAGATCCTAAGCTCTCCACACCGCCGGGCGTAGGACGGGGGTTTAAAGAAATCGGGGGGGGGGGGGTTTCCTTCCGTGTCCTACTTCCTGCTCACCTGCCCACATTTTACTGGGAATGAATAAATACGTGGAAGAAAAAAAGGAGAGAGAAATGAAGTAACTATCACCCCAGCGATGTAAAAAAAAAAAAAAACAACACAGTAACCTTGAGAGCTGCGTGAGGCAGGTCCAGTAAAATCCTAATGTAACTACTGGCTGTGAGCTCAGGAAGCAGAGTTTAGGACGCGGACACATAAAGAGCACTTGGAGACAGAACCGCAGGACACCCCCGGACAGCGCTGGTCAGTAGCACCCCTCTGTGATCCACCCAACAGTACTCTTTTCAGCGCAGGGGACCTGGACAAGTCGCGGGGCATCTCCCTCAGCGGCAGATTCCTTATTCCCAAGGAGTGGCCCTGCCTATGTCACTGGGTTTTGCAGTACTACATGATACTACAGGTAGGAAAATGTCTCACCACTATGAAGTGAGAAAAAACACTTTCTGGATTTTAAACAGTACTATTGACCTAAAGGGGATAGGGGAGCACAATAATCTTTCAACATTGATCAGAATAATGGTTACAATGTCACAAGCTCCAGCGCCAGCTGCTTTCTTTCACTGCCCATCAAGTTTTGGGATTGTTAGTTACACATAATTTGGAGGCAAAAGATGGACTGACTTAAGTAACTACTTATAAATTTGCATGGAGAAAGCACTATGTCACATTCATAAATACTAAAGATTATGCATTAATACTATGGAAAAGCATAAATCCTTCTTAAGATAAACATACGGATTTTAAGGTAATTATTAAAGTCACATAATATAAGGAAATTTATCATAATCCCATTCTTACACATTGAAAAAACTGAAATTTAATACTAGACTATACTAACTCACACAGTGATTTATACCAATACCATGTGGATAGATTAAAGCACCAGTAAGACTAAAATTATACTTGAGGTTATAAAGTTTTAACATGATTAAAGAATATGTCATTATTCAGTATTCAAGTTTCAATTAAAAAAAATTCACATCAAGCCTCTTGGAGCACGACTAGATGAGAAACGGAAGCCCCCCCCCCATAAACACACACACAAAATATTTGTTTCTGGAAAATCTGATACTCTTGAAAATCAATACTAAAGTGGCCCCTGGGTGGTTCAGTCAGTTGAGCATCAGACTCTTGATTTTGACTCAGGTCACAATCTCAGGGTCGTGTGATCGGGCCCTGAGTGGGGCTCCGCACTCAGCACAGAGTCTGCTTGCCCCTCTCCCTCTGCCCCTCCCCCAACTATAAAATAAATAAAACCTTAAAAATAAATAAATAAATACATATATGCACATATATATACACATAAAATCAATACTAAAAAAAACCCCAGTATTTACAAGGTGCTATGCATAGATCATTTATCTTTGAAGTATATTATATACCACAATATTTGACCAAATATTCCAAATTTAAGTAAAAGCACAGTAGGCAAAGAGTATTTTATAAATCTTTTCTGTGGGCATCAATATCATGTATGGCATAAAGAAACAGGGCCAAATTTGAAGACGCATTTACCTGATTGAGTTTTACAATGTCTCTGGACATGTAAAAGCAACTTTATGCAAATTCAGTATTTTTCTAGTCCAATCACCAAGAAATCAGAACCCCTAACTTGCCTATTTTATCACTTGTAAACATGCAGCCTTTAAATTTTAACCCAATTCTCTTTCAGCGTTCCCATGCAGTGAATTCAATGAAGCAGCAAGAGCACCATGCCCAGAAGGATCTTGTATCATTTGTATCCACCGAGCAAGATGGTACCGTACAACCGTACAACGTGTATTCCCAGTCCCTCTCTTTAAACTTCCTTCTGGGCCTTTTATTTCTGTGCCCAGTTCACACAAGTCCCTACAGCTTTCTAGAAAGAAATCAAATCATCACCAGCAACACCCCGCCTCAGCATTCCCCCTATGTTGAAGGATGACTCCACGAGTTCCCCTCAGAAAAAAACCTACCACTGAACTCAGTCTACAATACAAATAAAATTAACACAGAGTCTCCCCCATTTAAATGTGGATAGTATGTTTTCACAAAACAACCACCTGATCAAGGACATGCTTATAACTGATCATTTTAGAGGGTCAGAACACTTTGTTTTCATTTGTTTTTTAAAATGCCCCCATTAAGATGCCTTGTCCATCTTGTACAGAAATACACCTTCTCCTCATGTCTGTAGAAGACAAAATCGGCAGCGGATTCCCCCATTATTAGTGGACTCCGGTGAAGAACGGGATTTGGGCGGCGCTTTACTTCCCTCTGAGTTTTTCCCCACTCTACTTGGCAATGCAGATAAAAGAGTAAAGTTACATTTTCCCTTAAGTTTCTAAGGTGAAACGGGAACACTTGATTCTGCGCTACCCAAAAAAAACAAAACAAAAAGAACCCTCTCCACTTGCCAAATCTGATACCAAAAGTTAACCAGCTCTTGGAACTATGCTTCTCCAGAAAATGCATTAGTGGGAATTTTAAAAGAAAACCCATTATGCCCATGCTGTTCGTTAAACTGCTGCAAGTTCTCCTCTCCAGAAAAAGAGAAAGATTCGTTTAATCCATAGAGCCCCAAGGAAAATAAAACACATATATCTATGAGAATTCCTTTTGTGGGGGGAGGAGGCCTGTGGAAAAGCAAATGACTCAAGCAAACTCTGGAGGTGTCCCTACCCTGTCTGACAACCACACAAATCAAAACTTTGGAGTGGCTCCCCTAAGTAAATCAACCCAGGCCCAACACGATTCAGCAGCTGAACGTTCAAGGGTTCTGGTTTCCTTTCAATACACCCCACACTGAGAGCCAACACTATCAGTTAAAAAAAAAAAGGCATATTCTAATTAGAGAATCTTCATCTTGACAGTATGTCTTGACATACAAACAAATCATAAAAGGTAATCAAAAGGACAGTCTCCATGTAGTTCCAGCATTAGGACGCTGTTTTCCCCAGCGTTATTCTCCTATGTAATCTAAACCACTACACTTCATTGCAATTGATAATTATCTATGAACAACATCTCACCTTAAGTAAAGAGGGAAAACATGGTTCCTGGCGACTGGGGTGTTAACTAGCAAAGAAGCAAAAAAGACACGCGTTTCTTAAAAGGGTATTAGCTCCGTTTTCAGACTCTGAGTTTTTCCTGTTTTTTGTTTTTTGTTTTAAGAACGCCATGGACAAAAGTGACTTTCCTGTAAATACTCATGGTTTCAAGGTAGTAAGTGTCAATAGCATCAGTGGGTTTATGAGCAGGATCCTTTAGAAGAGTGTTTTAACTGTTCTTGATTTTTATGATCTGCTGGACCGCCCAGTGGCCAGAGCCACGGAAGGGAGAGGGTTATAATTACCCCATTTTACAGACAGAGAAAGTGAGAAAGCGGAGTTAAATGGTTTTCCTCTGTCACACAATGACTCATTAAGATCAGCAACCAGAAACCTGGTTTCCTGATTCCGGGTTTAATGTTCCACATACTATGCTTCCTTCTACGAAGTACTATTTTTGTAAAGGTTTCTCTTTCAATAAAGGAAGTAGAACGAGTCACGTGACTTTCATTCACGAAAGCCTGTGTTTTCATTAGCACCTTGGTTGTCTGTTCCTGGGAACAGGGCAGGAGCAGTGTTCACTATTATCTTATTACAACAAGCGCTGGACAGCACGCACAACGGAAAAATAAAGGGCATGTGGCTTGTCAGGCAACTGAAAAATATTCCGGTTTCCTTGCTTTCAGACTCCAGTAGGCAACCCTTTTAAACATAAATTGTGATTACATCGTTCCTTTGGAGACATTCCTCTTATCCCCAAATCCTCTGACCATAGGATATGAATAAATAGTCCTTTTATCAAACAGAATTTAAACACAGATGCCTTCAATGGTAACTCTTATCTAATCTGCCTTATACATACATGAAAACCAATTTTAGAATAAAAATCCCACTACAGAGGAACAGAACACTAAGATAGCACCTTTTACGATACACACCAACCTCCAATCATAGCACAAAGATGTACACAGTTAGTTTTTAAATGCTGCTTTAAAGCACAGTAAATCCTGTACTATATTTCCAGTTCTGAAACAACAACGCTCTGACAGATTGGTTGGATTTTCCTACGTACACACAAGCAAAACACACATTAAGGACCTTCCCTTGCTCCCAAGTAAGATGCATAATTTAGAGTTCAATTTTTATTTGCTCTGGATTAATATACATAACTATTCTATCACATATATTATTATTACATATTAATCCAGAGCATGCGCGCGCGCGCGCGCACACACACACACACACACACACACACACACACATCCCTAAGGTATACTAATTGTTTCTTTGGTTCCGGCACCAAAATCCCACCATCCCCAATTCTATTGTAAACAACTATCAAGCACTGCAGGAACCTTACGTCTTTGTTACCACTTATGCAAATGCCAAACTCTACCCAAACAACCCCGAATTATTCTGCTTCAGCATAATTAATGACGTGTCCCCATGTGGAGCCTGAGGAGCTCAGTGTGGACACATAAGCCACTTCTGAGCACCAGGCCAGTGCACGCAATGACCCAGGAAGTTCTCCTATTTCATCTTCAAAGAAATGCTTTCCAAGTCTTCCTCCCTATAAATCATTCTCTCAAAGGACGCTTATCTCCTGTGAACTTTTCATTTATGAGCACCACAAACAAATTTCTACATGCACACGTGAGTTAAATAAAAGTGGACGTTCACTTTGAATTCCCTTCTGGCTCCGCAGACCACAACTCAGGTTCACGTTAATTAAGATGACCTCCTTGTCTTTCCTGTTCTACTGTTCTCTGTGTCACATTAGTTTACTAGAAATCCATTTAGCATGCAGTCCTTTTAAAAAAACTGTGGTTTTGGCACAATGGATCAACTGCAGCTCTCTATTTTGCTTAAAAATAGTCCTTTTCCTTCTTAAATGGGTGTTTACCATAATGCCCCCAGAGACTCTGGAAAAACAGCATGCAAATCCAATCTCATCTTTGTTCAGCCACCACAGAGCATATGAACTGCTGTTTTAGTTTCAGAGTCCTGAATCCTATACGTTGGAAGGGATTTTCTACTGGTGGGAAAACAATACCAAGCTAAATCAGGTCTCGAACTAAACTTATCTCTTGCAGTTTAAAATTTTCCCTAGTCTGAAAAGGGCACTATATCATACATGAATCACGCTTCTGAATGTATCTCCTTTATCAGAAAGGCCTTGAATCCTTTCAGGCTTGGCGACGCAACCCCCAGTTCACTCCTCCTGCTGCAGCAAGAACCCACTCCTGGGGCCTGGCTCACTCCAGTCCAGGTTTTTGCTGCCTACTTCACCAAAAGGTGTAAAAGGTGTTATGTTCTCAGGCTGCTTTTCGGAGGAGAATCAGATTTCAGCAAAATGTACTTTCATGTTCACTATGGCATATACACCATATATCCATTTGGGCATAGGAAAAAAATTTTTGCGTGCATGCATTTTTTCCCCGCAACTCAGTTCCGGTCATGCTGGGGTGTTACTATGGGCTATGTCTTGGACGGCCGCTCACCCTCCAACTCCCTGACACACACGAGCCTTTTTCCAGAAGTACCTGTAGTGCTTAACTCCAGGCAAAGTGACCTTCAGTGGAGAGTTATCGTTTATGGGAGACATTCTGACAAGTTCCAACTGATGTAATTAGATGCCATAGCACCATATTCCTGATAATTCTCTCTGACTCTTTTCATCTTTTACTCTATGGTTTTAATAAAAGAAGTAAAAAGCTCTTCCTCTACTGTATTAGAACAAAAGGGTACTTACCCCGTAGCTATACTTTTACACCCCAGGGACTAACAGTTTGGCATACGCCAAACCCCATGTTGGACTTAGATGGCATCCAGCTACTCTGTTTATTTTAAGAACAAAAGGCGCACGAATCCCCAAGCCACCGAGATCATCGCTTCAGTCCCTCTGCAGCCTGCTGACCTTAGGCCAGCATCCACAGAACACTATCCGCTGCTTCCTGTTTTGTGGTGGCCCCAGAGCCTCTACCTTACTAGCAACACCCACCCCCACCAAAGAAAAATGAGGAATTGAATACTCACTCCCTCTTGTTCCCCAACCCCCAACCCCCAGCCACTCAAAGTTTGAGATCCTCAGAATGCACCACCAGCTGCAAGCAAGCACACCCCTCTCTCCTCATGGATATTTGATGAGACTGTGAACAATACGGGGCACCCTCCTGTCCAATTGTTCTGGAAAAGACCTGGGAGGTTGTCTTCCACTTATTCTCTCTAAAGCACTGATTCTAAATCCCGGCCACACGTGCCCATCACCTAGGCAAACTCTGGACAACACTGGTGCCTGTGCTCTGCCCACTGGAGGCTTTGCTTGAATGTGTCTGGGCGAGGCCCAGCAGGTCAATTCTCAAACCTCCTCAGGTGAGCCTAGCACAGGATAGGGTGCTCAGAGGATGCTCCCCAACCAGCAGCATCAACACAACCTGGGAACTTCTTAGAAAGGCACACTCCGGGCCACACCCTACACCTACTGCATCAGAATCTCTGGGGCTTTCTACAGCCTGGCCATCCAGGTTTAACTCTGACCAGGTGACTCCCAGGTATGCTCGAAACCACTGCTTTTACACTGTTGTGTAGGCACTGTCACCATTTCAGACCCTCAGGAGAAAAACGGTGTCTCTTCGGGCAAAGCCCCTCCAGTTTACGTGTAAAATTGAAATGGTTAACTGTTCCCTGTTACTGCCACCAAAATGGACGCTCATTTTCTAAACGACTTACAGGCCTGTTTTTATAAACTTTGAGGCTCAGCAAAAATCAGGTGGGACCTGGTTCCAGGAAAACAAAGGGAAAGGTGAGGGAGCTGTCAAACTTCAGGTCAAGAACCTACACCTGGCTGGCACTCTGGGGTGGCTGACCTGGGGAGACATCTGCCCTGGGAACCGATGGGAAGCGGGGGGGGGGGGGGGTGGGGGGAAAAAAGACCTGGGGCTTGGGGAGAACAACAAATCCAAGTCTCCTGAGTGGGAAGCTTCCCGTTCAACTCAAAGACCCCTGGACTGCTCTTGGTGTTTGGAACAGAAGGAAGCCCGGGGAGCCCAAAGGAAAACAAAACAAGAAGGCTGGTCCAAAATTTTGGTGCTGGGGTCAAGGTACTAAAGAAGAGAATGGCAGTGAACCCAGAGCAGTTCACCGGCTTCCGCACCCTTCCGCCCACGCTTCGCCCACCCGTCCACCCACGATCCACAAGGTCCAAGGGCCTCACCTTTCACAATGGTGGCCTCCTTCAGGTGATGGGACAAGAAGTCAATGCTGGCATAGGTGTTGGCGGAGGGGAGGGCGCCAGGGCCCGGCCCCCCACACACCCCACCGCTGCTGCTGCCCCCCACAGCGCTGATGAGACCCCCGAGGCTGCGGGTCCGGCCCCAGGCGCTCTTGTCTCCGGGCTGTGGATGCGGATGCTGCTGCGGGGTGGGTGACAGCCCAGGCTCGTCCCTTACGTCGATGGCGATGTAATTGAGGCCGTTCTGGAAGCCGGCAGAGGTCTCCCTGCGCATTGGAGAGCCACTGCCCCCTGGGCAGCCAACCAAGCCCCCAGGCTGACTCGATACCCTTGGGCGCGCCTGCTGGGGGGGCGGTGGCTGCAACCGGCGGGGGGAGGTGGGGCGCTCCTCGGCCCCACCCAGGACGCCGCCACCGCCCCCTTCGCTGCTTTTCCTGAGACAGACGTTTTCCACAGAGGCCGAGTTGTGGCGCTTAGGGTTATGGGCGAAGGACGGGGACACGGGGGTCACAGTGGTGGTCGAGGAGAAGGTCTCGGAGCTGTGGCGGCGGCGGCCCCCCTGTGGGTCTGCGCGGATGACCTTGGCTCCCCGGTGCGGGTCTGGGGGCTGGCTCGCCTGCAGGAAGGCCTCCACTCCCGACACCTGATCCATGAGACTCAGCCTCTTCAAGCCGGACGTGGGGCTGGTCACGCGGGCACCTTCCGGCTTCGGGGGGGCCGCGATGGGTTGTGGCGGGGTGGCAGCTACGCCAAAGGCCATCTCGGTGTAGTCCCCATTGTCCCCAGTCTCCGGGGACGAAGAGCAGGCAGCGCTGGGGCCCTGGGAAGTGGACGCCTGGGGCAGGCGGTACAGCTCCCCTGGGGGGGGCGGCGGGGGCGGCTGCGGCTGCAGGGAGGAGGTGGGGGCGGGAGGGCGCGGGGGCAGCGGCGGGTAGGGGGACGAGGCCTCGGGGGACAGGAAGGCATCCAGGGAGCCCACAGGGTCCCCGCTCTGGGGGCCCGGCTTGGGTGACTTGGGCGAGCTGAAGTCGAGGTTCATGTAGTCGGAGAGTGGGGAGCGCTGCCTGCTGTCGCTGCTGGTGCCCGGGGTGCCTGAGCCCAGGGATGAGGCCGGGCTGCTGGCCGACAGCAGCGAGGACGAGGAGGCCGCCGAAGCCAGCAGCGGGGGCGCGGGCGGAGACAGGCGCGCTGCGGCCTCGCCGAAGTCAATGTTGATGTACTCGCCGGGGCTCTTGGGCTCGGGCGGCAGAGGGTACTCGTGCATGCTGGGCAGGGTCTGAAGCCCCTCCAGGGACAGGCGTGTGGGCCGCACTAACCGGCAGCGCTGGTTCAGGAAGCTGTCGGGGCGGCCACCGAGGCTGCCACTCGGCCTGCTGGGCGAAGGCACTACTGGGTGAGGAGGCTGGGTGTGGCCGCCTGCTGCCGCGAGAGCGCTAGTGGACGGCGCGGTCCCCGGGCCGGCCGGCGGTTCCAGCCTCTCTTCTTCCAGGATGCGCCCCACGGGGGAGCTCATGAGCACATACTGGTCGTTGTCCCCGTTGCACGTGTAGGGAGCCTTGTAGGAGCGGGGCAGGGAGCTATAGCAATAGCCAGGGACTCCCCTGAGCATCTCCCCGCTGCCATGCAAGGCGGCCGAGAAGAAGTCGGGAGGGGTCCCCGAGGTACCCGCGTCGCTGGGGGACATGTTGAGGTAGTCCCCGTTGGGTAGCAGCTTGGTGTCCGCGTTCTCCATGGACAGCTTGGAGCCACACCACATGCGCATGTACCCACTGTCCTCGGGGGAGCTCTCGGCTGGGGAGCTCGTCTTGTAGCTGCCGGCGTTGGCTGGAAAGGCCCTGCTGGCCGTGGGGGTGGGCGCCGGCACTGCGGCTCCCGTGGGGGGCAGGGCTGCGGCGGCGGCGGCGCGAGGCTGCAGGATCTGCTTCGGGGCCGACACGCTAGTGGGGCTCATGGGCATGTAGTCATCACTCTTACAGCTACCGCTGCCACCACCCAGGAGGGCCACGCCAGGGGTCATGGGCATGTAGCCATCGTCGGCACCCAGGTTACTGCTGGAGCTCCTATGGGACCCGATCTCGATGTCGCCGTAGTCCTCGGGATAGGGGTGGTAGGCCACTTTGGGAGACGACGCGGGACAAGACGGGCAGAGGCGGCCGGAGCTGCCAGAGAAGGTGGCCCGCATCAGGGTGTATTCATCCAGGGAGGCAGAGGAGGGCTGGGGTACCGGCCGCTGCCGGGCAGGTGTGGTCAGGGAGTAAGTCCTCTTCCTCAGCCCTCGGTCCAAGTCCTGGGCCCCATCCCCCGAGACTCTGCGGTAGGGGCGGCCACAGTGGCTCAGGGGCCTGTCCATAGTCATGTACCCGTACAGCTCGCCCCCGCTGCCGTCCCTGGCCGGGGGTGTCTCAGCGATAGACTCGGGCGTGTTGCTCCGGTGGCTGCAGAAGGCTCTGAGGTCCCCAGGGCTGGAGCCGTACTCATCCAGAGACATAAAGCCAGGATCGCTGGGGGAGCCCGAGGCCGAGGCGCTGCCGCTGGAGGGCCGCTGGCTCGCGGGGTGGTGCAGGGGGTGCTGCAGGTGCGGATGCGGGCCTGGAGGCGGCGGGTAGGAGCCGGAGCCGTGCCCGCTGCTGGACGACAGGCTGCTGGGGCTGGTGGCGGCTGGGGGCGAGTGCGCCACCGGCATGGACATGGAGCGGCTGTGTTGCAGGGCGCCCCCTGCCGGCGCCAGCGCCACCTTGCTCGCGCGGGCGCCGCAGCCGCCGCTCAGGGTGTGTGAGCGGCTCAGGGGCGCGCGCACCGGCCCGGGGCTCAGGGGACTCCCGGCCACCGACACTGGCCTGCCGCCCGCCGCCCCCGCCGCCGCGCCGCCGTCGCCCTCGCTGGCCGTGCGCACCCGACACGAGCTGCACTTCGCGGCCGGCGGAGTGGCGGCCAGGCTGTCGGTGCGCGAGCGACGCACCAGGCCCGTCTGGCTCGGGGGGAGGTTGACCAGGTGGTGGTGGCGGCGCGCGCCGGGGACGCTGATGGGGTGTGTGGAGGACGAGCCCGACGACTGGCTCTTACTGCGCGGCCGGAACTCGAACAGCTCCTTGAGTGCCTTCATGGCCTCCAGGATGGTCTCGTGGATGTTCTGCGCCACCACCGAGTCGTCGGCCTGCATCCATAGCTCACCTGGGCCCGTGACGGCCGACCGGCCCACCTCAATGAAGAAAAAGCTGTCCGAGTGGCCGCAGCGGCGGATGTTCATGAGCTGCAGCGTCACCGACGGCTGCTCACAGTTGAGCTTCACGAAGCCGATGGTGCGCGCCGACAGGCACAGGCGGTACACGCCCGTCAGATTCTTGCTCTGGCCCAGGCCCTTGGGCTTCAGGTTCACCTGCCACACCTCGCGGTAGGCGGCCGTGGCGGGCGCCACCAGCCCGTAGCTGTCATCGGCCGCGGCGGCGCCGGCCGAGCCGCCCAGGGCGCCGGGCAGGGAGGCGCTGCAGGACGCAGCGGTGGCGGCGGCGGGGGGCGCGTCGCCGGCGCGGCCCTCGCTGACCAGGTCGGTGAGCGCGCGGTACCAGCCCTCCTGCTCCTGCTCGTTCTCGGCCGCCACCGCGAAGTACTCGTCCTTGGTGTAGAGCGCGATCAGGTACTTGTGCTTGGCGTCGGCGCGCTTGTTGATGTTCAGGCAGCAGTCGAGCGCGATGACCCGCTTCGGGGCGCCCGCCTTGCTCCGCCACTTCTTCTCGCTCTCGTAGTACTCGAGCCGCGGCGGCTGCGGCGCCGGCCCCCCGCCCGCTGTCGCCGTCGCCTCGTCGCCGGGCCCGCGCAGCACGAAGAAGCGCTTGTGGCCGTGCTTCTGCTTGCGCAGGTAGCCGCACTTGCGCACGCTGTGGTTGTTGTTGTTGTTGTTGTTGTTGAGGTTGGGGCCGTCGCCGCCCGCCGGCCCGGGGGGCCCATGCAGCGGCGGGCTCGCCATCGCCGGCGTTTCGGGCCGCGCCGCCCGGCCCGGCGTGGAGAAGCTGGGGGAGAGCGGAGGGGGACGCGGGCGGGGGCGGCTCCCTCCCCCCCCCTGCGCGCCCGCCGGAGCCCGCGTCCCTCGGGCCCAGGAGGTGGGGAAGGTTAGGGGAGGCCCGCGGGGGCCGGCACCGGGCGGTGGCGCAGCGCCCTCCGCGCTCCCGCGCCCCGGAGGATGCCCGGCGCGGGCGGTGGCCGCCCCCTGGCCCGGCTGCCCGCGGCCGCTGTCTCCCGGGCTCTCGGGCGGCGCCTGGGGACTCGTTGGCTGGGCCGAGAGTCGGGGTCCCCGAGCCGCGGAGCCGAGCCTAAGGCGCGCGCGGCCGCACCGGTCCCGCCGCTGCGCCGCGCTCCGGGGTGCCGGGGTGCGCCCGGGCACTCGGGGTCCGCGCCGCCACCGGGGCTGCTGCTGCTGCTGCCAACGGCGACCCGGGCTCGTCGCGGTCCCCGCCGCACAGTGAGTAACACATCGCGCACCGAGTGACTGAACTAAGAAGAGCAAAACAACATGTGACTCGGCGTTACGCAGGCACACACGGCGCGGCCGCCCCGCCCCGCCGCCCGCATTGGCGCCGCGCCCCCCGACGGACGGCCCTCGCAGCCAATGGGAGCAGGCCGCGGGGGGGCGGGCCGCGCACCCCCGCCCCGCCCCCCTTTCTCCCCGGGCTGCGTTTCCCGCCGTCCCCTCCCCCTCCCGCGGAGGCCCGGGCCCGGGCGGGGTGAGGGCCGGCCCGAGCCTCATTAATCAGAGGCTCGTTGTGGATGCCGGCGGAGGAGATGCCACCCAGGGCGGGAAAAGGGGCGCGCAGGAGGGGCGGGGGCCGGCCTCCGCGCGGAGGGCCCTTCCCTCCCGCCTTTGACTCAATTAATTGGGCTCGGAGCTTCCGCCGGGGAGGGGACCGGGGGAGGGGACACTGCAGGGGGCGGGGGCCGGCGGAGATCAAGGGCCGAGACCGCCAGCCGGGGCTGGGCGCCGGTGGGGGGTGCGGGGGGCCGCGGCACCCTTCCTCGGGCCCCGCAGCGCCCAGCTGCCGCCCCACTCGCGGGGGCCAGAAGGGGCAATGAACTTGGCTGCCCTCTCCTAACCCCCTCCCACCATCATACACACTCGGGCGAGCGGATCTGGCGCCCAAACTCGGGGTGGGCGCGCGCCCGCCCGCCGCGGCGGGTTTGCGCCTGGGTGGTTCCCGGGTGCCCGGCCCGCGCCTTGTTTACGAGCATCACATTAGTCACCGGTGAGCGCTGGGTCGATAGCAGCTCGGTGCCCTTTTCCTGGAAGGAGGGGAGGGGCGCGGGCGCGGCGCCCCCGATCCCGGACTGTGCTCGCCTCGGTGGCTGCCAGGGTCCCACCCGCTCGGGGGCGCCCTTCCCCCGCAGCCAGGTCGTGGGCTCTTCCGGGGCGTCCTCAGCGCCATTCACTTGTCAGGTTCTCGGGAAGTTGAAATCTTCTGTTTGGGATGTAATAAGAGAAAGAGAAGGGGGACGAGCAGGCGTAGAAAATTGCAGTTTCCATAGTGCCGGAAAGAGGGCGGGCTCCGGCGAGAACGGAGCTCCGAGCCCGGGTGCCCGCGGCGGGGTGCCCTCCTCCCCACCAGACCCTCCCGGCCCCGCTCCGGGTGGCGCGGAGGTGGGCGGCTCCAGACCCGCGCGCCCTTCGCGGGCGGCGACTGCCTCGTCGAAAATGCCCTTGCAGAAGTGCTTCCAGTGTTTACATCTACAGGGCTTTTGTGATGGCTTTTGTGACTTTCCAAGTCGATTACAAATTAGTGCCCCTGCAGTCGCATCTCCTAACCGTGGGGGCAACCGGTGAGGACTGGGTGTCCCTGAGTTGAGACCGGAGCAGCCTCCGGGTCTTGCAGAAACTAAGGAGGCTAACAAAACAAGCCCTTGTCTATTTTCTGCCTTTAATTGGTGTATCTTCGTGAAATAATTTGAAACAATAATGTTGGTTATTTCCTATTAAGTCCTGGAAGTTTGCCTTTGAATGTCCTCTATAGTTTACAAAGGTCTTTATTTTAAATATAATGAAATCTTAAGTCTAAGGATAACAAGATTGTAATTTTTGAAAGGGTAATAAATATTTTCACATATTTGTAAGCATGTAACTTAAAGATTCTGCCAGTTGCTCTTATGTGCCAAAAGAACCCTATATACACAAAGAAAAACAGCGTTTTAGCCCGTAGAGTTATGATTATTGTGGAGTAGCATGAATTTGGGAAGAAGAATCAGTGAGGCATGTATCATAGTAGAGTTTGCCTCAAAGAGGTATATTTAAAGTCGATCTTCCATTTTAAGTCATACTTTAACAAAAAATAATACCTCTTGGAATGTCGTTTTAAGTGTGTGTGCCTGTGTGCGTGTGCGTGTGTGTGTGTGTGTGTGTGTGTGTGTGTGTGTGTGTGTGTGTGTGTTGGGGGCACCTTCGTAGACATGCTGCTCTGGTTTTCTATTCCTTTTACATCTTGTTGTCCTTTCTGTGTTAACAAATGTTGCCTAGCAATATGTCTACTCAGAAAGGAGAGATGAAGGGATTCTTGGAATTTGAAGAAAATGTGGCCCAGTTTTGTGGGCTGTGTGATGATTTCCATCTTACTTTGTGAGGGATCTAAATGGGCCTGCCTATGTGTTCAGCAACCCTGACTAGCCAGCAACGACCCTGGGATAACCTCCTTTCAGCCTCATGGGATAATGATCTCCTCTGAGAAAGTACCTTTTCCAATTGTTTCATTCTTTTCTTTTTGACTCCCGCTTTTTCTACAAAATTAGATTTTCATGTATTCACTGAATCCTTATTAGCCGTGCCCCTCGGATGTTAACGAGTGTCGTTTTGGGGGTGTTTGTTTTTTTCCTTAGGGCTATTCTAGTGTTAAATGCCATGTTCAAGTTAAGGTGTTAGAAGCTCCAAGTTGGCACTTGGCACTTTCCCCACGTGCTGCCCCAATCACCAAGGGAGGAGGGCGGAGAACTCTCACCTACATTGGTGGCATTCCCATACCAGAAAGATCACAAATCTGGAGCAAAACTGCAAACTAATTGTCATTCTGAAGTCCTAGAACCTCTCAACACAAGTGTGGGAGGTACAATTTCCATTCTCATTAAGAAGTCAGCCCATGAAACCAACAGTAAGGAACTCTGTAATTAGAAGTATCCCTGTCTTCTTCCTCAACGAAGGAGCTCATTGTCTTTCTCTCTTTCTACTGCCAAATAAGCTATTTATTTATTTAGAGCTTGTCCAACACCTTGTGATTTTCCAACTGTTCTCCCATACTTTTTCAGCAAAAGTCAGCTAATAACATCTGCCAACCTGCTCTCCACACAGGGCTGGGTGCTGCTTTGCGTGGCCTGTTGCCAGCCAGCAGCCTGGATGAAATATTTTCTCATGGTCCCAAGATCTTTCGTTGGAAGTTCTCTTTGGTTTTACGGATAACTAAATGGCCATACCTTTTAGCATGGAGTGTTTTTTGTTTGTTTGTTTGTTTTGTTTTGTTTACATAGAACCATACACAATGATTTTTTGATTAAAACAAAAAGTCCTTTCTGGAATCATTTAATTACCTTTCATAAAGTAGTCAATTTCATAAAAATGTAGACATTAAAAATGCATCACAAATCCACAATACAAATAATAATAATGCAAATAATAGTAAGGATCATTAATTCTCTGTTTCATGGAAGAAAGGCACATGGAGGAGGACAAAAGTAGATAACATTTTAGTGCTTGTCAGGTTTTTTTGTTTTGTTTTATTTAACCCCATAGTTGTTGGACAGTATTTCCTATCTGGATGAACTGTATCTAAAAATGGACTAAGCAGATAGTTAAGTGGAACACTATACAATCAGTTATAATAGGTTCAATTTAAAGTGTGCTTTAGGAGGAAAAAATAAAATAACATAACATAAAATAAAATATGCTTTAGGAGGAGGTATAGATTTGAACCTCAGAGCCTTATGTCAGAGGACTTAGTCTTTAAAAAAAGTGACAGGATTTCATCACATTTTGCTTTATTAAATAATGTATTTCAGTAGCTCGTTTAATACATTGCTCTTTCTCTGATGAATGAGCCATGCAAAGACAGCATTTTTCCTCATCTAGAATTCATAAGAGGACTTCCTGGACTTTCATAGCTGGGTTTTTTTTTTTTCACCAATATATTTGCTAATATGTTTCAACTGAAATTTCACAAGAATTTTGTAACATGCTAATTGTGTGCAACAGAGTGATTGACATGAGAGAATGTAATTACTGTTTGGAGAGCTTACTATCTATGCATGGCATTCCAAATGTCTGAAGAATCAGGATTTGTTAATAAATCATACTGGTTCCTTGGAAATTGTAAAGTCTTTTCACTTTTGTATTTATTTTGTTTATTATAAATACTTGAATGTTTTAAGTGGTTTCTTAAATATTCATTAGGGAGGAGGGATTTTCTAAAATAAGTGACTATCTCGTGCATATAGGGTGGAGCAAACTACTATAACTTTGAATATAACTTAAAAATAAGAATTATTCTGAAAAATATGTGCACTGAATTAATACTCTTTAGAAAAGTACTCATTTATGTTGCAGGAACAAGTACAGTTCACCCAATACTCAGAACATTTTCATTTTAAATATAATTATGTTGAAGAAATTTAAACATATAAACGACCAATTACAAAGTGACTATAGTTAGTAACTTAAAATTTTTATTAATTCACCTCTGGATTTTGTTGTGTTTGAATTTTGAAAATGTATTTCTAAATTAGAAAAAAAAAAAAAAAACCTTTTTCTCCCCATAGACTTTCCATGATAGAAATAAAAATTATACATTAATGACTGTATACCATTACTGAACCGTAAAAAAACAAAAAAGGTTCCTTCTTAGAATATCCCTCTTGGAATGTTTGGCCCTGTAACATAATACACTCAGGTTTTGCACGACCAGATTGGTGCTCTGGGTAGTGCTGGCTGTCAGTGTCCTAGCTCCTGGGTTAAAATGTTGTTTGTTTGTTGTTACTGTGGCTTTCTGTCAGAGCAGAACAAAATTGTCTGCTTCTCAATCTGTAGATCATGAGCAGATGACATAAAAAAAAAAGTCTCTAAAATGACACAGCTATATTTTCTAGGAGGGAGGGGTATGAGCGGTGAGGAGAGTTGCGTGTCCTTGAACAGAGCAAATGTTAGGAAGGAAAGATCAGCCCGTGTTCATTGATCCCACTGTTTGCTCTAGGAGGGAGCTTTCGCCCTGTTTGTAAACTGCTCAGGATGTAAGCAGGACAGGAGGCACTCTGCTTTTTGCCAGATGCTCTGGTGCTTTGTGGAACTGGATTGTAGTCAGAAACCTTCTACTTTTCTGCAGTTCACGTGCTGTTTCTAGGCTTGCCTTTGAGTCTGTTTTCTAGAGTTGTTTTGAAATCCAACCTAAAGATAACAGCAAAATGTGACCCGTTCTTGTGAATGGTGCCACCAACTGGTAATGCTGCTTCCTAAGGCAAAACAGGCTTTTTTGCAAGACCTTGAAGCCAGAGTGGAGGCAGAAAGTTGGTTACAACCTAACATACATTTGCTTTGCACAAAACTTTAAATAAGCTGGTAGAAACAATTTGAGAGAGAAGAAAGAAATACTGACAATGAGTAACTCAGGGCATTTTCAGGTGACTAACAAATGGATACATTCAGTTTAAAAACTTATTTTTTTTTATGCTTGGAGAAGTCTCAAGCTAATACATTCACATTTTAAAATATATTTTATATCTCAATTTGCATATTTATTTACCAAGAACAGTGTATAAAAAATGAATATCATTGTTCGTTTAAGAGTTTAGAAAGCTACCTAACCAACAAAATTAAAACAAACAAGGATCTAAACTCAGGATTATTTTGGAGTAAACATGAGTTTACAATCAAGATTTGCTTGTCTTGCAAGCAAACTTTTTATCATATTTCTTCACTAAATTGACCTACCAGTCTCAAATATTTTTAGAATAAGCTGGTCATCTTCAGGGATATTGAAAAGCAAAATTTGAAAAAGTATTGGTGGAAAAGAAAATATACCTTAAAAGCCAAGAATAACAAAAACACTTTTAAACTATAAATAATAAATGGCAGTTAATAAATATCCAATGTAGCTATTTTTTATTGAAATAATTTGAACTGACACGCTCATGACTTATCAACTCTAAATGCATAAATTGCATCTTCTTTTTAATTGTTTTAGTCTGTCCTCAGGCAAGGCAAATAATAGAGATACTCAAGTCAGTAATGGCACCTAGAGGTAAATTATCTAAATAGAGTGAAGAGATCAGAAGACTTGATTTCTTTGCTACCAAGCATGTCCTTCAGGTACCTTTACCTGTGGATGAAAAAAAAATTACTGATGTAGGAAAAAGCAATAATAATAACTGGTAAGGGTAGTTTAGCAGTACATGCATGTATGTTAATGGCATTTGATTCTTACCAGCCCATGGGACAAGTAAACTATATACATAATTCTCCCGTGACGCTGATACTGTAAATACATGATTCCAATGCACGTGGGAGTAGAACCTCGATCCATCTTTCAATCCCACTCACCTGTGCTATGCACCCACATACAACGTTTAAGAAGAGCGATTAAGTACTCACATAGTAACTATACTTTTTACCTTGTCTAGGACGCTTATAGCAAATGATATCGACTAAACTGGCTAGAGGAAATACGAGTTAGTGAGGTTCACAAGAAAATAATAAAGATGCTCTTAGTGCCATTTCCTGCTGACTGTTGAATGTTGGGTAGGGATGACAGTTCAGATAAGCTTGTTCTAGAATGACCACTTCGAGTGTAAACACCAGCCTGTATTTCACCTTTGCTAGTTCTTTATTAAGGTGTGAGCCTCCCATTTTGCCAAAAGAGAGAAAAAAAGAAGAATTCTACATAAAAGTTTTCTTAGAATTACATTTTCTACTGCAAGAATGCCTTTTTAGGTATAATAGTAAGAATTAAAAAGCCGTATTTACCACTGCTACTGAAAAGCAAACAGAAAATGAAATATACTGCCATTTTGAGAGTTGATGATTTTCTGTTTTTATTTTGGGAAACTTGTACCTGATTTTAAAATTTCTACACACAAACAGTGTATTACAATTTCAACATGACACCCATACCCCTTATAGTATGAATTAAAAAGGAAATCAATATGCATATAGCCATTTGGTTCCATTGGTTAAAGTCACACTATTTTTTAATTATAGAATAATAGAAAAAGAGTAATATCCTTTACTACTCAGGTGAATTTGTATCTTCCTCAATCCAAAATATCAAAATCACTGAACATATGTTCAGTATTTGTTAAGCATCAAATGTATTTTAGGAATTATCTAGAATGTAAGTCTTTGCCCTTTTGGTTTTCTATCTAGATAATAAGGCACTGTTTCCTAAAATGATTAATGTTTAAGGAGTTTCTTTTTTTTCTTGGACCTTTTGTTCAATATCATCTCAAAATTTGGAAACAAAAATTATTGCATGTTATTATGATCATCATCTGGCATGTTCTTAATTTTCTTAACGGTTGAGGTTAATTCCCAATGCTGCTATTTTAGCCTCTTCTTGCCAATAATATATGGAAGAGAAAGTGAGTTTCATCTCTGAGCACAAAAGTTTTACAAACCATCTCCCACCACATCAAATTACATGTTCGGAAACATTCCAGGACAAGGTGGTATGAAAATAAAAAAATTAAATAAAAAAATTAAAAACAAGAACTGAACTTCACTTTGATAAGCAGAACTATCATCCGATTATAATTTTGTTTGCACTTACAAGAAAGGGGAGACATGAGAATAAGTACAAGGTACATCGAGGCAGCTTTAAAATGAATCTTTCTTAAGGTGTCTTTTGATTTGGTGTGAAGGATGTTAGGTGTTGAGCAGTTAACATGGAAATTGCTTTGCGCGTGACCCTGAGAGCTTTGGTCGGGACCAGAGTTCCAGGGGCCTCTGATACATGCACCTGTGTGGCCAGGGGTCCCCCTCACTCCCACAGAAGCGTCTCTGCGGCTCCCCCATTCTGATTCAGCACGCAGGTAGGCAGCCACAACTCCATAGGCACTCACAGTCTGGAAGTCCCCGTCATCCGCTTCAAACCCCTCCTTAAATACAACAAAGGGACGTGCTGTTGCATCTCACTGCTCTTCCCCTTGGTTCTTCCCTTTACATTCTTAACCCAGTCCCCTTTTCTGCCTTCTGAATGCTGTTTGCAATCTAGCTAATTCCATAGCGGGGCAATTCTGTTTGTCTCCCAGCTTTGTTTGCCGGACGGTGTTTCTAGTCATGACTGGATTACAATTTCAAACGTGAAAATGCATAATTAAAACATTTTAGTGATAATAACCAAGTGCCCATTTTATAAATAAGGCACATCCATTTAAAATAGTTGAAGGGCTCTTAAACCCAGTGCATGCTTTCCAAGTTATCGGCTGAACGCTTCCCAGGGAATGAAACTAGGAAATACAGTCTCCAAATTTTGTTCCATGGAAATTAGTTTTAATTAGGCAAACATTACTAATTTTTTTTTAGTCCAGTGTTAGATTAATTTTTAAAAAGCCAATGTTCTGATCCTGCTCCAGTCTACAGGCTAAGGAACTGTTTGCATAGTGTGGAATAATACAGAATACCTGATTTCTGGTTATGTTATCTGGTGATAAATTCATACTAACCCAAGGAAATATTTGATTCTAGCAGATTTGTCAATATATTTCAAGGATTCACTTTGTGCTAGACACCGTGTGTCGTCCTGTGGGCACAAAAATGCAAACCTACAACAGCCATCCGGTGGGCCTGCTGGGAAGGAAGTTCTTCCCCGGCTCTCTCCTGCTCCCACACCTCTTCCTGGGTAAGTGAATTATGCAAGTGTCCACCCTTCACTTAAGCCTTTCTAGGGATGGGTTTGCAGACAACCACCTTAATAGAGAAAGCAGTGGTTCCTTCCAGGACAAACAACAGGCTTGCTTACTTCCCCGCTACAAAAGAGCTGGACTCTCCAAGCCCCGGTGAGTCAACTGTGACAACCCCCTGCAGAGGTAGCATGCCCTGGGCCTCTCCGGGCCACCCCCATGGTGCTTGGAGTGGAGCAGAAGCAAGGCATGCTGTTCTCTGACCCGAGAAGTTCACATCCTCGCCTAGCATGCATGTCACGAGGCAGGCTAGCCAATTAGCTGGTAAGGAAGATGGAACAAAATTTCCGCCCCTGACAGCGCCCTCAGGAAACTCACAGTCTAGAGGGAAGACGAGAACCTATACGCAAATAGCTAAAGGTCAGTTGTGCTAAGTACAGAAGTGGATCAACCACACAGGGGAAAATAGTGCCTTACCAAGTGGGCATTATACTTCACTGGGGGAGAAGACAGGTTATCAATAAATGGGGTTGGCATACCGGGAAAATATATCTGAAGACACGAATTTGAATGCCTGTCTGTTTTCACTGAAATGTCAGTTGAATCAAAGATTCAATATTAAAACATGAAACCATAAAATTTAGGAGAAAAATGAAAGAAATATGGATGAATTTGACTTTCTAAAACAGAATTCTGTGGGGGGAAGTAGTCATAGCCAATACCGCAGATAACGTGCTATTCCTGTCTTTATTTAATACCTTAGGGGCTCCTGTAAGACAATAATAAGGAATCCAAAAATGGGTGAAGGATCTGAACACAAATGTCACAAGAATATAAATAAGTGCCAGAAAGTCTTGAACATATCAAAGTCTGTTTAACCTTTCCCATAATAAGATAAATGCAAATTAAAACCACAAAGTGGTACGATCATTCACCTATCAGATTGGCTCAGATTAAGAAGTTTGGTAACACAGCGTGTTTGCCAGAATGTCGGGAAAGGTTCCCACACAGGGCTGCAGGGGTACCAACCGAAGCAAGTACGCCAAGCCGTTTCGCTGTATCTATCAGAATGGCAAATGCCCACGGTCCTTGACCCACAATTTAACTTCTAGGAATTACTCATGCATATATGAAGCAATTTCTTTAGAAGGGTATTTATCGCATTAATGATTGGACTAGAAACAAATGTGCCCGTGGGAAATCATATGTATTGAAATGTCTTCATTTTGGGCTTGCCTAGGATAGCAAAAATTTGGAAACAAGTTGAATGCCAACAATTTGGGACTGATCAAACTTTGTCTATTCATCTATCTATCTATCTTAACTCATAAGGAAATATACAGATGGTGTTCCTAATCAAGACTGGATTATAATTTTAAACATAGTCATAATTAAAACATTTTAATGATAATAACCAAGTGGCCATTTCATAAACAGGGCACATCCATGTAAAACCTAGCAGGTGTAAGGGTCGTATTAATGCATGCCAGAATATGCTCTGTGACGGGAAGCAGAACGGGGCAGCGCTTTCTGTACTGGCCCGCAATCACGTCTGAGGATACAGCGTAAGGTGGGAATACAAGTCAGAGAACAGGGTGTTTAATAGAATGCTGTTATTTTTATAAAAAGGAAGTGTGTGTGTGCATGCACAGGCATTCTGGAAGCATGCTCACAAAGCTGGCAACAGTGCAGACCTGTGTTGGGGGGGATGGGAAATGGGGAGAGGACCCCCACTTTACCAAGTTACTTTTTGGGTTTTCTGGATTTTGTAACACAAGAATCTATTAAATAGTCAAAGGTATGAAAATAATTCATTTTAGCTTTAACTAATGGCTCAGTCAGTCACCCTTGGTGATGGTTTGGGTGCTCGGAAAGAGGGGGGAGTCAGAAATGGCTCCTGGCACGGTGACTGCGACCCGCAGTGCCCTCTCCTGAGAGATGGTCGGGGAGGGAGAATGGAGCGAGTGGTTCTAGAAGCCAGGGGTGTGACCGAGCCGTCAGCCACCCCAGGGAAGCTGTCAGCAAACGGTCAGACAGGTTTGGACAGCAGATGAGTTTGGGGGGCCGGGGCACAGAGCTGCAGAAGTGGGTGCCGGGCCGGGAGGCTGAGCGGGAGGAGGTCACGGCCACGCAGAGCACGCTGGCGCTCACGAGCCGCTGAGCGGGGCCCAGGGAGCCCTGGGAAGGAGCAGTCTTCGGAGCAGGAGAGAACCAGCCAGGTGAGACGTCACCGGAGTGAGCAGAGGGCAGTGTGGAAGCAGGCACTGCCATGGACAGTGGTGGGGAGGCATCCAGTGAGGTGGGACTTGACCTCCACGGCGGGAGCACTTTCCTCCTGGGCATCTGTGGAGATGAGGAGGTTGGAATGCAGCCCAGGCACACGTTGAAGATGGGCCAGGGTCCCTGTGGAGGAGATGCCATGGGTGGAGCACCTCCCTTCCCCGTGCCGGCAAAGCCCCGGGGTCCCCAGGGACACCAGGTGCCAGAGAGTGGAGAGGGAGAACTCACCTGTCCCGGCAAAGGGCAGCAGCATCCTCAGGATGGAACAGGGGTTCCCAGGACACAGACTCAGGTTTACAGTGGCTGACATGTGGAAGAATGGACTAGAAGGGTTTGGGAAACAAAGGAGGGAAATGGGGCTGCTTGAAAGGCACGGACCACTTAGCACAAGCATGTGGGAGCAGGTGGATGGCAGGAGGGGCTTTGCTGCGGGCAGGCGCCTGAAACATGTGGCAGGCTGGGTTTAACAGCGACTCTGAAGGTGCTCACTGAGCTGTGGCCGTCATAGATGCGAGGGCACTCGAGACCCCTTCTCTTGGTTTTGCTTGTGTTGGCATCCACGGTGGGCGACCAGAGAGGCTACAGCCAGGGAATCCCGAGTGTGCGACAGGGACAAGGAGAGATCTGCGTGTGCCCCTGATTGTCCTGGGGGGTCCCTGGCACACGGCCGTCGGGAGCCTCTGACACGCCCGGACAGTGGGTCTCCGTCATTCCTCTCAATCTCATGGTTCTGCTTCGCCCTAAATCATAGAACCCCCGTTACCAGCTTTCCCCCAAAATAAGTATCGCCTTGCTATCTCTCTTTAGCTTTTGCGTGTTTGGAACATGGGCCGGAATCCCTTTCCTTGACTCTCAAGCTGACAGCTTGTTAGAACTTGTTTGCATAATACCTGGGGCGGATGCAACTTGTTTATACCAGCAGCTCCCTGTGAATGCTCAGGTCAAGAATTTCCAGACATCGTGCCATTAGGCGACTGTCAGGTGCTACAACCACGCGGGGCCGAGTGCTGACGTCATTATGGAACAGAGAAACCAAGCCCGACCTTTCCTCCTACCCTCAGCGCTGCGGGCCGGCGGGCTTTCCGCACGGCACATCCTCAGAGAGCCACCTCCATGGCCCCTCGAACCCTCCCCGGGGCATTTGCTGATTCACGCTTTACTCTTGACCCACTTTCTTAAGGCACCTACCCCATAGTAGATGCTCAATACGTTCTTGTCGGGATTGTTCTTCTACCTTTTTGGATTATATTTGTGTACTTTGTCCTCTCGTTGGACATTTTTGTAATTATAGAAAAACTCAAATAAAGTGATATATTAAGCCCTTTCAATGATAAAGGGCCGGCACGTTATAAATAGTTAGTAAATATTTGTTATTATTGTTTTGTGTTCTGCGTCATACCATCTGCAGGCTGCAAACATGGAGACCTTATGGACTCTGTTCAGGGAGTGGAGGGCTGACGCCTGAGGCCATCCAGGGGCTTGTTTCTTGAGGTCAAGGTGTGGGCATTTCAGAGGGTACAACGAAAGCCCGGGAAGGAAGGGCCGCAGTGGGTGCTGGGTGCAGGGAGAAGGAGGGGCATGGAGAGCAAAGAGACGACCCAGGAAACCCACACTGCGAATGTGACCACGAGGTACAGAGCTCTGAGCCCTGGAGGACATCACTGGCCTCAAGGTTTCTAGAAGAATCCATCCTGGCGCCGCCTGGTGAAGGCACAGGGTGACGGAGGGAAACTGGAGTCCTCTGCGGGGCAGGGAGTCAGACAAGGCTGACGCCTAAAAAAATGACTATTTCTTGTGCCATGTTGTGCATTCTGGAAGAATATATATGAAGTGGGTAGATAGAATAGGTTAGTAGATATTTAATAACTATTTCTATATTTAGTTCTAGAAAAGTGATGGTTTGTTTTCTAACCATTGCCAGAGGGAAATGTTGAGTAAAGCCAATCGGAAAAAGCTGAAGGTTTCTAGGGGGGAAGAAAACTTAATTTTGGCAGGAAAGAGGATTAATATATAAAATCTTAGTCTATTTCTCATGCGCTATTACAGTAATCTAGGATTTGTTTATTCTAATTTTGAATTCCAGATGAAGCCTGTACGTATTTTTTAAGTTTTTACTTACATTCCAGTCAGCGAATGCAGGTATATTTTTTAGAGCTCTGGAGCAATCTGTGATCTGGGGGTGAATTGGAAGAGAGGCTCGCTCGCCCTACCTGTCACTCTACTGAGGTAGACTGATCTCCCGTGTCTCTGTAGCAGGTAGCTCTTATTTCAGTGCAAACATAGTTTTCATATTTGAAATCTACTTTCCAAGATGCATCCTTCTAAAAATTGTACCATCCCGGGGAGTGGTGATAACAGTCGGGGAGGCTGCGTGCACAGGCGTCGGGGTCAAGGGTGGGGGCGGGGGGGTGTGGGTGGGGGGTGGGCGGGATCGCCACACCTTCCTCTCAGTGTTGCTGTGACCTTCAAACTGCTCTAAAACAACAAAGCCTCAAAATGTTTTCCAAAAATACCTACCATGAGATACAGTATGTGAAATGTCACCAAATTGCCTATTTTAACATCGCTATTTTGTATTGTGTGAATTTCACTTAATAAAATCTGCCATGATTAAAGCATTTCACCTCTGCAGGGACGCCTCAGGTAGCCCCACGGTTAACCTACTGCAGGACACACCCCAATATGTAGCATTTATTCCAAAAGACACACCCCAATATGTAGCATTTATTCCAAAAGATGTTCTTATTTCCAAAAGCAGAAAAGTAGGAGAGCAGGAGAGAAGGGTAGGGAACATGAAGGGAAAAGGGCAAAGGCAAGGAAGAACATGCCCAGCTCTGACACTCCACAATTAAGGAGGAGAGAAAATCCGCATAGTGCCTGTAATCCCACCCAGTGAAAAGAAACCGTCTCTGAAAACGGAGAGAGACGCCTTCTGTCTGAAGGTGGTGCTGGGCACGCAGGTGCTGTGCTGAGCACTCACCTGGCGTCACCCTGGGATGCGCTTTCAAAGGTGTTATGCTCATGCGTTCAAAGTGTCTGAGTGAAAGCTGGAATTCGATTGCCCAGAGAGGCTTTGAACCCCCCACCCACCACACAATTATTTCATAACGAACATAACATTTGTCTCCACCGCCGGTCTCCCACGGTGGCTCGCAGCACGCGCGCGCCTTCCCCTGCGGCTCCGCCGCGCGTGTCCCGCCGCTGTCTTGAAGGCATTGGCAACAATTGGCGACAGTTGCGATGTTAAATGCCACACGCATGTTCCGATTATTGAAGTCATCATCGACTATTGTAGAAAATTTTTAGACCCCAGGAAAGTGAATAGAAGAAAAAAAATTTTTTTTCAAAGATTTTATTTATTTGACAGAGAGAGAGCACAAGCAGGGGGAGAGGCAGAGGCAGAGGGAGAAGCAGACTCCCCGCCGAGCAGGGAGCCCAACATGGGGCTCCATCCCAGGACCCTGGGATCATGACCTGAGCCGAAGGCAGACGCTTAACTGGCTGAGCCACCCAGGCGCCCAGAAGAAAATTTAAATTAGTTATAATTGTACCAACTGGGGGACCACTATTGCTAACGCTGTTGGACATTTGGCCTTTGCTCAGGGTATCTATATAAAAATATACGTGTTGTATACATATACAGAACTACACAAGTAATCTATATGTTATTATGCAATGTGGAAACCATAGTGCCTACGCAGACATTAATCTGCTTTTAAAATTTGAAATGTCATCAGTTTCCTGAACTATGAATTTTTATGCATGCCATTCCTCTGTGCAAATGCACCATGATTCATTCGACTGCTGTCTTACACTTGCCCGTTTTTGTTGTTTCTAATCTCTTACTGTTAAACATTGAGCTGCGGTGACTAAACATAATTTTGTGGTGTTCTTTATCTTGGCAAGTGGGTCGCGACACATCCAGTTACGCAGGCTGGAGACCTATGAGCAGTTCTTGCCATGCTTGCTCGCAGCCGCAGTCCAGGACCAGGGCCTGTCGCCTTGCATCCAAAATATCCTGCAGACCTGTCACTTTTTTCTGCCTCCACCCACTGCCATGTGGATACCGTGGTCTTGATTTTCTGAGTTCCTTACGGGTCGAGTAATACGCCAGGCACTTGTCATCTCTTATTTGTCACACTTATTCTTTTTTTTTTTAAGATTTTATTTATTTGAGAGAGAGAGAATGAGAGAGAGCACGAGAGGGAAGAGGGTCAGAGGGAGAAGCAGACTCCCCGCCGAGCAGGGAGCCCGACGTGGGACTCGATCCCGGGACTCCAGGATCACGACCTGAGCCGAAGGCAGTCGCTCAACCGACTGAGCCCCCCAGGCGCCCCGTCACACTTATTCTAGGAAGTAGATCCTGTTTGTCGTCTTCCAACTTTTCTCACCTGTTTTCGATGGGGTTTTGTTTGTTTACCTTAAGAAACAGGTTTTTTTCTACGTTATGCAACAAAGTACACACATACAAAAGGATATTTAACATATATGTCCATTATAAATAATTGGCCATCAGTATACTCAGTTCCAAACTTAATTAAGAGAACAATATTTTCAATATTTTGAAGTCCATCGACTGGCCTTACCACCATCCTAAATTGTGTTTTATTCTTTTATTGTTGTTATGATTTTACCACATATGTATGTAAGCCTAAATAATAAATTTCTGCATTATGCTTATATTTAAGCATTATAGAAACACCATCACACTATTTCTATTCTTCTGCGACTTACTTTTTTTACACAACATTCTATATCTTAATTGAGATATAATTCATATTCCATAAAAATGTACAATTCAGTGGTTTTTAGCATAATCACGAAGCTGTGAAACCATCACCACTATCTAAACCTGGGACATTTTCATGAACTTGAAGAGAAACCTTGCACCCACAGAGAATCACCCCTGGCTCCCCCTCCTCATCCCCAGCCAGCCACTAATCCTTCTGTCTCTAGTCAACAAGATGTCCTTGAGAGTCTACTTAGTTCATTCATAGTTCATTCATTTTAATGGTAATACATGTACAATAATGTTTCGCTTCTGCCAGTGGACACTTGGACTATTTGCAATTTTTTTGAATTTTTGTTTTAAAATGACTTGCTTTAAAAAAATGTAAGTTTAACAACTAAGTGACTCTTAGCCATTAAAGCACTGTTTAGAAATCACTCGCACACGCGTGCGTATTCTCACACACACCGATCTGGACACAGGAATGGAATTTCTATTCTTAATTCTGCCCATCCTTAATTGTAATGCATATTTAAAAATTATTTTTCCAAGTAAGTATACAGATTAAAAATTTCACTAGCAAGGTATCGTTGACTCTAAAAATTTTCCTGCACGCAGGGGTGCAAAATAGCATCTCATGACTTTACCTTGTATTTCCTCAGATGCTCCCGAGGAGGAGGGTTGGCCATTTGCGGCTCCTTCTCTGTGAGGTGCGAATCCAGTTCATGCTCATTTCAGCCCCCGGGTTGCCGGTCCTTCCTCCCTGGTTTGTAGGAGTTGTTTACCTACTCTGTTCACTGATCCTTTACAAAAGATGGATTTTCCTGATTTGTTATTGTCTCCACATTTTCTTTATTTGTCTTTTGAATAAGCAGAAATTCTAAATTTTCATGGAGTCAAATCTATCAAACCTCCTTTTGAGTTTTGTGCTTTGTTTTGTTTTTTAAAAAAGCTCCCTAGCCTAAAAGTCACAAGCGTTCATTCCTTCCTTCTTTCTTTTCCTTTTTCATTCTGACATTTATTCACCTACTTATGTATGGCGCGTGATAGGGGCTCAGTTCCGTTTTTTCTTATTCTTTGGGAAGCATGTTTTGAATATTTGGCTTTTCCCCACTGCTTGAATGAGCTGAGCAAATCTCCTTGTTTGCATGGATAAACGTGCTCTCCTCTCTTTCACTGTTCTATTTACCATGTCAGCGTCACGCCGTTGGAGTACTCTATTCTATTAACACATCTCACTGTCTGGTGAAACATTTACTTCACCTTCCTCAACAGGAACATGTGAATACTCATAACCCTATTCCTTACGCATTTTAGGATCAGCTTGACAAGCTTAATGAAACACCTTGTTAAAATTTAGGTAAGTTTGGGAAGACTGGACATCTTTAAAATACTGAGTTCTTCCATCCATGAATATGGCATATCTCCCAATCTATTCAGGGGATTTGAAAATGTCTTTTAATAAAGTTCTGTTATTTCCCCTATAGATATCTTAAACATACTTGGTTACATCTATTTCTAGCACCTTGTATATTTTGTTGCTGTTGTAAATAACACCTGTCTATAAAAATTCCATTTTTCTCTTCATTTTTGGGCATAGAAAGCAAATTGATTTTTAATCAGTTATTTTATATCCAGCAATTGTGTTAAACCTTGTTATTAATCTGAATAACTCAGAGAGGTTTAGAGGGAGATTCTTTGTAGGTAGTGTTCAAGTCGTGGGATTTTTGTGTTTTCCTTTCAAATTCTTATTCCCTCTTTTTTTTTTCCTTGTACTGAATTCTCTAGAACCAACAGTACGCGGTATAAGGACAACGTTGTCTTAATGATTTTTGAAAGGGAACATTTTAAATTCTACCATTTGTTATCGTGCCTTCTCAAAGAATTCAGTAGATCCCATTTAAATCCCACTATGCTCATGGCTCTAAGCTGACAGGATGTGACCATTTATCAAATATTTTTCAGCATCTACTGCCATGATCTTTGGAATTTCTGGTTTAATTTACTCATATGGCAAGTTACACTAATTGATTTTCAAATGTTGAGCCAAATTTGTGTTTCTGGAATAAATTTAACCTTGTCATTCTTTTACTTTGGGTTCCCGTAAGCACAGACATAAGGTCTCTGTGTCTGATAGTCCCAGCATCTGATTTTGTGCCTGTGTGTGTCTGAATCATCACCTGTTCGTTTGCTGTCAATCTCTGGGTCTGACCTTCTGTCCCTTTGAAGGACAAATAGTTTCTTGCGTTCATCCTCTTGCTGAGCGTGGCTCTTGGAGTTTCTGGCTACAGGAGAAGGCCCAGCCAGACTCTAGCCTTCCAAGAGCCCTAGCTATTTTCTTCTGCTCCTTTGTGGATTTTAGAACCAAAGCACAAGGTTTGGGGACACGGGCATTTGCCTCCAGTGAGCCGTTATTCGTATCTGGCTCACCACTAGATTCCTGTGCCATTTTGTTTTATCCCTTGAGGATTTCTCTTACTTTCTTGCAAACTTGTTATGAACTTAAAAAGATGTGGTTTTTACTTGATAACTTATGGGTATTTTACAGCAGAAAAATTTCAGATATCAAATCTGTAAGTTTGCCCAAAAGGGAAAACCGGAGGCTCCCAAATGTTTTAATTCAATCTAGAGAGCTTTCTTGTGATTTGTCTTTTTGTTTTTATACCTAAAAGAACTTATAACTATTTTTATACATATTCTTTCGGCAGCATTTGATGTGACTACTCTATCACACCAATAGGTAGCAATACCAAATAAAATATATTTGGACAATATTACTTAACATTTTAAAGATATTGAACCCTAAAAGGATGACTTATTTCTTGAGTACATTGTATATGAATGGAAACTTACTTGCAACATAAATTATGTTTTGTAAGACAGGAAGACAAAGGGTAGAACAGAAATCTTCCTTCCCTTACAGATGTAAGTAAGGTGATACCCTCAAATGAGCTGACCAAGAACCTAGTTTTGAGCACTAGTTTTACCAGTTACTTCTGGTTGATGGGGGCTATCACAGAGAGCCACCTGCAACTTCAGGGCCACTGTGCATTCTGAACAGTGGTCCCTGGATTTGGGCAGAGTGGTGGCTCTGGTCTTGTGGTGGATGACTTTCCCGAGCATCAGTTACTCTCCAGTGAAATGAGAATCAGGACGGTTGGGGTCGTGCACTGGATAAAGAGGGCAAGCCACATGAAATGACTACAGATGGTATTCCTACCTCTGCGCACATCTTTGAAGAATCTACAAAACCGCTACAAAGTCTGGCAGATTTTTGCCACTGACTCAACTCCATGAAGAACTTCAAGTGACGTAATCAAGTGGTGCCAAGAGCCTGGTTCAAGCCAAGGGCACCAGCAGAGAAGCAGGGTCTCGCCGGTTTCCTGCCGTTCCCCTTTAATCTCAGCATGAGTTACGAAGCAGTGTTCTTTCCATTCTCTCTCTCCTGGGTACCAAGAACATTTTCTTAGCTCAGTGCGACATGAAATTAAAGACAGGGTAGCAGGAACAGAACCTACCTAATACTTTGCTTCCGATTCTCCCACCTGCCAAAGAATCACGTCTAGCCCTTTGTTGTGTTTGCTCTGACACTTTTTTTGTGTGTCTTGTAAGGACTTTAATTGATCTGTTGATGTTGACTGTATCTTTGCCCAGCCCTTCCTGACCCCCAGCAGGTGTGACCCGCAAACACTACACACCTAGCTCAACGTGGTGAATCCACAGCAAGCTTCACGGCCTGGGAAGCAGTGAGAGGCTTCCCTGTGTCAGGTGCAGGTGGCACGACCACCTCCCACTGTTTCCTAGGCCATCCCCACCCTCAGCCCCACCCCGGGATCATCCAGGGTTCTGCAGACACCATCCGCGTGGGCCAGACCATTGCTCCTGCTTTTGGGAGCGTGATGGACGGACGGTGGGGTCCCGCGGAGCACCTGCTGTCCCCAGTCTGTCCTGCCCAGTGAGGCCGCTCATGCCAGTCCCAGGGGTGCAGTGGACATGCCGCTGGGCTGGTTGCCCTTGCTCTGCATGACCTCATCCTCCATGAGGTCACCTTATAAGATCACATGGTCCTTTTTCTCTTTTTTTCTGATTGACAAGTATCACTTTTCTCCTTATATTTTGCAATGATAATCTTTTGATAAATGTGCTAGACACACATTTTTGTTTCTATTTTGCATTATTCCCAAGGGATGGAGTCGTTCCCGATAGCTTAGCAGAAGGGCTCTCTCCGCTTTCTCTCCAGCTCTCAGTGTTAAGACGGCTAAATGTTTGTGCCTTGTGATGTAAGAAAAGTGATGTCCCATGTTTCCATTTGCTCTTTTTTGATTACCAATAAGGTTGGAATCTTTTCATGTTCATTAAACACATGTATTTTATTTTTTATAAATCCATTCCTACAGTTTTGTGAACTCTTTTCTTGGGTCACTAATGTTTTTCTCACCAAATTTTATGTGAACTCTATTTATAGTAGGGTTATTAACCCAACATGATGTACTTGGTATAAATATTATTCTGAAATATTATGTCAGTTGTAATTTAGTTCATCATGTGTCTGGATCTTCAGAGGTTTAAAATTGCCATGTGCCCAAACATTTTCTTTATTTTCCATTGTGGTTTGTTTAATAAATGTCCACTCTTAGGAATTCTTTCCTTGCCCGGACAGAAGTATTGCTTATGTTTCTTAAACTCTATTGTGGTTTTATTTATTTATTTGATGATTTCATTTTGGTAAATGGTGTGAATAAAAATTAAAACTGGCATTTATCCATATATAAGTACTAGTTCCCAAGACTACATATTTACTGTTGGTTTCTGTTGTTTCTTTCTTTTTCTAGTGCAAATAACATTTTGATGAACCCTGTTATATGCAAACTTTTAATTATTTAAATTCTACAGGCATGGGTAAATACCCAATATAAGTGGGCACTTAATTCCACCAAAACACAGGTACAAGAACATTCCCAGCAGCTCTTTTACACTTGATCTTAGCCAAAAGGCCGAGAAGCGATCCCCGGCAGCTCTTTTAATAGCAAAGACCAGATAAATAATAGCAAAGACTAGAAACAAACTAGATATCCATCGATATCTATATCTATCTTATAATGGATCACAAATTAGGTTATATTCATACAATGGAACACTAGACAACAATGAGACAGAAGGAACCACTGCACAGGGTTACGGCAAAAATGAATCTCATAAACAAAATGTTGAGTGAAAAAAAAAGTTCATACTGTGTGATCCCATGTGTATAAAAACCACGACTGGTCTCCAGTAATAAAGTATATTAACTGGAAGGGGCATCCGAGATCCTTCTGGGAGATTTGATTGATCTGGGCGGTGTTTGCTTGGCAGTCTATAAAAGCAAAGATTCATCAAGCCATATGCTTAAAATGTTTGTACTTTCTACCTCAATAGAAAGTGAAAAATGTTCCTATATGGAATCATTTAGAATTAAGTTTTTTTTTTTTCTGTGTGTCAGGTATTGAGGTGAACTTTTAAAATCACATGGGAAGTATTGACAACTCCTTAGCTCGTCAAACCTCTCTCATACGGGGTATAGAACTTCAGAAAAGCTCTGGGACTGAGGATAGAAATGTGAATTCCGGGCTCATCTCAGCTGCTACTGGCCTTGAGAATTAACCTCCAGGACAGCGCTCCCGCACCGGAGAGGTTGGCGTGAAAGTGATGAGGGTCCCTGTATGCCAGGCATTATGCTAGAATTCTATGCATCTTATTTCACTTAATGCTCATGTAGCTCAGATATGAGCATGTTGCACAGGAGAGCGAGCCCAGGGACTTGCAAACTTTCTGACAACAGCCCAAAGTCAGAAAAAAATATTTTACATTATGACCCCGTACATATGTACACACCCTCGGCAGAAATAAATTTCTTGAAGCAATACTTCCTATGGGCTATTGGCTATGCTTTGCCAATCTATCCTATCTATTAGAAATAGCACTTAATTTCTTTCTACACGTATGAATGGGCAGCAGTCCACAGCTTGAAAAACACTGGAGAAGGCTTCAAAGAACACAGTACATTAGCCAAAGGAGATTGACAGTGATTGTTAAATTTTCTTGCATTTCTCAGAGAACATTAGAAGCAGTTTCCCACCCACCCCCCAGGAGTGAGGGGTAATGCCGGCCCCCCAGTGCCTCTGCCACCCCCACGGCTCCCCGTGTCTCTGCCACCCCCAGCCCCTCCTCCACACGAGCCTGCTTCTTCCTCCTTCCTCCCTTCCGTTCCCATTCCTTCTCCACCAACGTCTCTCGTTCTCTCAAGATCCAGGTCTGCACCTTTTCTGTGCACACCTGCTCTGTCTGCACTTCACAGACTTTCTCCATGTTTCGCAAGAAAAAAGTGTTTACCTGCATTCGTGGAAGAGCACAGATGGAGCCTCAAACACCGTATTGATCAACCAAGCCCCCAAATGGTCAAATACAATCCCTTTTCTCCCCCTGCTCTTAGCAAAGGGAGCTTTATAAGGGGCTACATGTCCAGGGTCAAATTCCCAGACTCCTCAGTGTGCGTGTCGGCCCCGCTGGAGATGTGGCTCCCGGGCCTGGCCGGCAGCCTGCCTCCTGCCCTCTCCCACCGGGGCTCTGTCCTGCACCTGGATGGCCTCGCACACACGCGTGCAGCACTAGCAGCCCTGTGCACACACACCGCGGCCCCCGCCCTCGCCCCACCTCAGCTTCCAAGTCCAGGGTCCTTGGACCACATTTTAAAAGGGAGGTGGTGCAGGTCTCGGGGGAGACCTCTCAGCCCCAAGGACCCCTCACTTGGTAGGGATGCCCTCCTGGGATGCTGGGCCGGGCCCCGCGGACTCCCCTGCAGGTTTGGGTGGCGGGGGCAAGAATCTGAGTGGGGGACCAAAGGACCACTCCCTTCAGAGGGTCTGCACTCATTGCCTCCAGGCTTCAGGGTATGTGGGGCGCAGGTAACGAGGAGGTGAAGGATGAGGCCCCAGCCCGGGACCTTTGAGTAGGGTGGACACACCTGCCGTGGGACGTCAGCACCATGCTCACCTCATGGGGACAGTGGGCTCTGCTTTGAGGGAACGACTCTGGACTTTTCGGTTTGTGGCCAATAAGCTCTCCTTTTCCGGTTTGGGCCACTTTGAACTGGACGCTCTGCCTCCTGGACAAGGAAGGGTCTTACCCGAGAAGCCTCCTGGAAAATGACGGCGTGGCTTATGAGGCCGTACGCCTTCCCGCGGCGTCCCAAGCCAGTCTTTCCTTCAGGAGGGCGGCTGGAACTCTCTAGATGGTTTTTAAAGCCATGCTTAGTTTTCATATTCTCCGATTATCTGTGTAGTAAAGCAGATTAATTTGCCTTTTAGGACAGTGGAAGGGCTCACATCGTAAGGGCTCAATAAATTTCGGTTATGGGTAAACAGAAGGTGTCTGCATAAGGAGTGAGTAATTCCGTCCCGTGGAGCCTGGCACTGTCCCCTGCTGCCCCCGACTGCAGGCCCTCGGGCTCCCACACCTGCCCCCTCACGCAGGAGGACTGCTTGGACCACTCTGTTCCTCATGGACTTTGTGGCCACTTGGGTCCTTGTCACCCAACTTAACACTGAGTTATACAACATTTTGATTACAGATGTTTGGTTCGCCTGTGTTTTAGCATAGCCGTTAGGAGCCCCGCCTGTGCAGGCCGCCTGCCTGGGTTCAAATCCTAGCACCACCACAGACCGCTGTGTGACCCTAGGCAAGTGACTAGCACTCTCTGTGCTTCAGTTTCTCCATTTCTAAAATGGAGGTAAAGGTCATTCCTACCTCAGAAGTAAGGTTAAATAAGTTACATTCTTGACATGTGAGTTGTGAAGAGTGTGAAAACAAGGTCGGGCATGTATCGGCACATCCGTGTAAGCAATCACTTTTAATTCGGGGTAATGATAGTAAAAAGGCTCAGGGGTTTTAGATTCAGATACACTCCAGTTAGAATCCTGCCTCCAACCCACCTGCCCAAGGTTATGGCAGAACCCATAGGGTCCACAAAGCCCCGAGTATTTACTGTCCAGCCCTTTACGGCCGTGCAGGCCCGTGAGAATGTGTGTGGAGCCCCTAACCATGGCTGGAGCCGGGCGTGAAGAGTCCCCTGTCTCCAGCCTCCAAGCGCGCCAGCCACCGCGCTGCGGGCTACTGGGACCACTGCCTCCCCGCAGACCACAGCCCAGGAGCTGATGGCCGGCCGCAGGGGCGGCAGAAGTGTCCGATCCTGGGAAGGAGCCCTTGGGTGCTTAGCATTACACAAATATGTGTTGGATAGAACACGTGACAGTCTGAATCTTGGGAATCCTGTTTCCAACCTCAGAAGGTCATTCAGAAGCCCCACGGCAGATACGCGGGGTGCCCTCCGGGTGACAGCATGTTGCTGAGGGCAGCACCCCAGGGGGCCCCCACGGGCAGGAGTGGCCAGCACGTCCCGCCCTGGTGGGCACAGGTGATGGCCTCAGGCTCAGGCGTCCCGACATCACCCTGACCCACGGTTGCCCCAGAGGGAGAGCTCATGGGCCGCCCATGAGCTCTCCCAAATGCCAACGAGCCCAAGCACATCGGCTCTTTTCCGGTGTAGACCTTCTTTCTCTTCCAGGATCCCTTCCTCGATCAGGAGATAACCGACGGCAAAACCATGAGTCATGAAAGGTAAATGATGAATACTGACAAAGAGAGGCCAGTGTGCTTTGTGACGGGCCAGAAAGACTTCACGGACAAATAGGATTTGAGCCGTGCCTTCTTCAAATCCCTGTCCAGGCTTCGGGAACGTCAGCTGGACGGCAGGCTGTCCGGGCCGCCTCCTGGAGCCACGTCCACACCAGCTCCGTGCGCGCTCCACTCTGCTGCCGGTAGCTGGTGGCGTGAGACCAAGGCCCTTGTCCAGTCACCACCATTTCTTGATTGGGGGACTTTAGGTAAATCTTTACTCTCTCTAGGATTAAAGAAGTTTTTAAATTTTAAATCTTAAATCTTTGATCTTAAATCGCTCTAGGCTTGAAGAGTTCTCCTGATCTTTAAATATGACAAATATCTACCTCACATGTTCATGTGAAGAGGCAGGCACAGCAGTTGGCACTTGATAAGCACTTACTAAATGGTGCCTATAATATTTCATATATTCATTCTGCAAACATCCATGGGACATCCACCGTGGACAGGTGCAGGGTCCAGGCCAGGGGATGCCACAGTGACCTAAGGCAGGTGTGGCCTCTGCCTAGTTTGAGACTATAGAGAAGTTAATGCGTAAATACACATCAGTGTGGACTTTTCTATGTTGGGGGGGCTATGGATAGCTGAGGGGGAGCATAGGGGGAGCCCCTCACCAGCATTTAGGGGGCTAAATGTGCTTCTCAGAGAAGTTCTGTGTATGCTGAGAAGAGAAGGACAAATATGTCAGAGCCTGAACTGACATAAGCAAGGGGAGCGAGGACCCGCACTCTGGGCAGAAGGAGAATCGTGCAAAGCTCAAACAGGTGGAGTGCCACACACCGAGGGGAGGGACGTGAAGGGGCCCCCCGATTGGGGCAGCCCCAGGGAAGGGAAGGGAGGCAGAGAGCTCCCCGGCGTGGAATGGAGAGAATCTGGGTCCTGTCACGAGATCAATCACTCAGCTTGAGTAGGTCAGAATCTCTTGTTTCTCAACTGTAATTTCCTGGGCTATAAATTGTGTGTGCGTGTGTGTATGTGTGTGTGTGCGCGCACGCACGCGCATGTTTCTGTGTGTGCACAGGTGTGTGTGCATATGTGTGTAGGTGTGTGTGTATGTGCACGTGTACGTGTGTACATGCATATAAGTGCGTGTGTGCGTGCACGTGCGTGTATATATGTGCACTGTGTGCACACGCATACACACATGTGCGCATGCACTCACATAGAGGTGCGTGCTCGCATGTACTTATGTCCATGTGTGCACGTGTGCATGTGCGTGTATGTATATGTGCATTGCGTGCACACGCATATACACATGTGCACATGCACTCACATAGAGGTGCGTGCTCGCATGTATTTATGTACGTGTATGTATATGTACATTGTGTGCACACGCACATACACACATGCGCATGCATTCACATAGAGGTGTGTGCTCGCATGTACTTATGTGCATGTGTGTGCACGTGTGCATGTGTGTGTATGTATATGTGCACTGTGTGCACACCCATACACACATGTGTGCATGCACTCACACAGAGGTGCGTGCTCGCATGGATTTATGTACGTGTATGTATATGTGCATTGTGTGCGCACGCACATACACATGTGTGCATGCACTCACATAGAGGTGTGTGTTCGCATGTATTTACATGCGTGTGTGTGTGCACATGCACATACAGGCATGTTCCTTTCCAGGTGTAGCAGTCACACTGGGCCAGTTCACACTATGGTCCTTACTAAGTCATGATGACTGAACACAGCAAGACTGTGTTTCCTGGTACACGCGGTTGGTGTGGGCTCACCTCTGGAGAATCCTGCGGGGAAAAGCTGACGGGGTCCCTACAGCCCGAAACACGTGGCCTTCTGCTCCCTGCCAGCAGGAAGGAGTGGAGGGCCTGACACCTGCAAGTACTCGGTGGCTTCCCACCGCCCTCCCACTCACTGCCCACGGCCTGGAACTCATCACATGGCCCCGCCAAGCTCCATGTGTCTGGAAGTACAGCCTTCTGTGCACAGAAGGAAAGAAGAGCCAGACACCAGTGAGCACCACCGTCTACCAGAGTCCCGATAGCTAGTGTCTCTAAGATGCTGCACATATGCAGCAAGTGCAGAGACGTTCGTGGATGACAGCTGACGGAGGAGTTCTGCTCTGTTCAGGGCCCTGGGCATTGGTTCAACTGCTCCCAAGAACCCAGAGAGAAATGAGACCCTGCGCTTCCCTCAAGGACACAAAACTGAGTAAGGAAAATAGAAGGTATCCGGGGATTATCCAAAATACTTCATATGTATCATAATTCAGCCTTTATAGACGACGGAACTGAGCCACAGAGAGGTAACTTTCCCCAACGTCACAGGCACACGCGTGCACACACAGGTACACGTGCACCCTCCCGATGCTGTGATGCGTGCAGCCAGCTGACTAGCAATGTTGCCAATAATGTGCTTCCCACATTCCCGCCATTAGCTAAGCAAAAAGTACTTTGTGGGGCCCACTGTGTGCAATGTACTGTGCCGGGAGGGGGTACAACGAAGCATGCCACGTGGGCTCTGCCCTGGAGAATCTTACAGTAAAACTGGATAGGAAACAGACAAAACAGGAATGGCCACATTTACTAAGCCTTTATTATGTACCAGGAACTCAGGTTAGCCTCCTGGGTTTGCACCTGTGACCCCTCCCACTGGGGAAGCTCTGAATGAGGAAGACTCACTGGGAAACACAAGGGAAGGAGCGCTTACTGGCCGGCCTGAGGCCACCTTGAACCCTAAAGTTCTTGAAGGAACTGGTTTGGTTGGAGGAGGGCTCCGAGTTTCAGAGAATGACCTATCTACTTTTCTGCCAGCAGAACCCCCGGGGGACCCCAGACCTTAACCGGCCTCTCCCATCCACACGTGCTTGCTTATTGCTTGGTTGCTTCCATTCGGCTCCCGGTGAGAGGTCACTGGGAAAGCCTGTCTTGTGTCTCCAATATGCTTGCAAACATGGACTTGAACGACCCTCAGTCTATCATCGAATGTGCCCTGGAGCCAAGCGCTGGGCTCGGGGTGGTGGCTGCCAGTGTGACGGAGCTAAGTGGCTTCCTGGAAGTACCTGGTTGCAAATTTATTTGAAAAACTGGCCCAGGTAGAACTGTCTGTAAGCTCTTGTTCTTTGTAAAGCTTGGGAACAGTGGCTATCTACTTGGCCTCAGGCCATTTGGTGAAATGGGAGCCAGGAGTACTGGCAAGAGGGGAAGGGGCCTCATCCAGGCGGGAGATTGGCCTGAATATTGAAAAGAAAGAGTCCCAACTCCTCTGCGTCGAAACCCCATTAGCGAACGAGAAGAGGGGTTCCATCAGCATCGAAGCCCCGCACTCCCTCGGACCGGCAGCAGCTCACCTCTGCCATCACTGCTATTGGCAGCCATTGCTCCTCCCCGCCTTGCTTCCAACGCAGGTCCTGACACCCCATGCTCCAGTCTTCCTCCCTTCATGGTGGCTGGGGGAAGCTCAGGACCGGCCGACTGAGCACCCCAAGGACGTTCCAATGTGCCGGTGAGTCACTGAGTTCCAGCTCATGCAATGGGACAGGCATCACTTTCCGGACACGCCCCTCCAAGGCATGGGCATGCACCCACCGACTTTTGCACCCAGTGAAACCCCTTTGGACGTGGTGGTGACAGATTTGTGTTGAAGGTGGCAGAGCTGCCTTCCCGGTTCCGTACCACCAACTTCTGGATTGATAACGGAGCACATCTCAGACCCCTGTTTTGGGTGCGCTTGTGCACCTCCCAGCCTCATCACAAGCCCCGGCAGCTGACAACTCCTCAACTCAAACGCATGCCACCCCTCTCTCGCCCTCTCCCTGGGCTTTCCACAAGGAAGTGCCTTCTCAGCGCTCATGTTTGTGCTCCCTGGACGTTCGAGGGAGTTAACACACCATGCGGCATGTGGCAATTCCCAAACGGGGGAGGGTGACAGCAGATGGACGGAGACGTGTGTCTCCCTTTTATGCCACAAGTAGTAGAATATCAGGTGGGCCAACGCAACGTGACGTGTGTCCTTACAGAAGAGGAGAGGCACAGAGACAGACATTCCCAGAAGGCAGATGATGTGAAGACACAGGGAGACATTGCAGGACACTGAGGCAGAGGTTGGGGTGCCTGTCAGCCATGCCAGAAGCTAAAAAATGGGCACGCCACAGATTGTCCCCTAGAGTCTTCAGAGAGAGCATGGCCCTGCCAACCCCTGGCTTGAGACTTCTGGACTCCAGAACTCAGAGTAAAATGTCTGTTGCTCTGAACCATCAGCTCATGGCACTTTGCTTTCAAAGCCCTAGGAAACTAATACAATTAGCCTAAAACATGTTGTCATGCCAGAAAATTAAGAAGCAGTAAAAGACGGCTTAGGCTTATTGCAAAAGAACTAAGGAAGCCGGCTCAACAAATTTCCCACCAGCCAGAAGGGTGAGGATTGAGTTTCAGTGGGAAGAAATGGCAAAGACTGACATATATCACATAGACTTACCTCTTTGTGATTATAATGGTACTTTAGACAACCAAACTGGTCACTCTTGAGGAGGATGATTAATGAGCTCATTATCTCGAAACCTCAGTGAATAAAAGGAAAGAATCGAGTACTTCTCATGCTTAACCTAATCAACTACACACACCTAACTAAAGATCAGATGAGGGGAAAGGTCTTCTTAGAGATTTATTTCAGCTGATAAATGAAAACGAAATGATGGGGGAAGATAACTATCTTCCAATACCCAAAGATTCTATGGATCAAATGAGAGAGCGCGCTGCTACCTGTGGTCTTTCCAAAGGAATCAGACCCGAATCTGATCAAACCTTCGAATCCAGCTGCACATGGAGGACACAGGGTAACCGCCACATGCGGTTAGCAATCGGCAGGACCTAGTCTGTGGGAAACGCGGCGGGACAGACGGCCCACATTCTTCAACAGACACACTGGAAGAGAAAGGGTGGGATGGGGTGGCAAGGAGTACATAGATTTTAAGACATATCAGGTTCAAGTATAATAATATAAAAAAGCAATATAAGCGATTAGTATAAAAGTCAGGCTAGTGATGACTTTGGAGTGGGCAAGAGTCTGGGACTGGGATAAGGGCATACCCTGGGCTCCTGGGGAAGCTGGTACAGCTCCGTGCATTGACCTGGGCTTCGTGCACTGTAGTGTCTGTTTTAGGGGCTTGTCCCAAAGGATTTTCTTCTTAATTTCAAGCTGCTGGAAACTCATTGCCCTTTCTTGGAGAGCCCTCATTGTCTCGTTGACCGCGTGTAGAGTTTACCTTTCTGTGTCTGTATGTCTTCATAAAGACAGATGCACACTCTGCTCTGTGGGTGGGAAAATGGTCTCACCACTGGTAGGAATGAAGAGTGGTCATGAACTTTCAGGTGGAAATTTACTGGCCTGCGTACCTCAGGATGATGGCAGTGCACGGATTTCTGTGCTGACTTGCCTCTTTATGCGCTCATCGAGCACTTGTTGCCAAGGAGTGGGAAAGAGAATATTCGGGACCTCTGTGTAAGCAGAGGGGAATTCCTAGGGGATGCCAAGTGGTTGGGAGGGAATTGAAACACAGCGGTAATAAACCTGGCATTTATAGGGGCCTTCCGGGGCAGAAGCGAGCTTCTATAAACAGGAGATCCCAAGGCCTCGGGAATAAATGAGAAGCAGGAGATGTACATGTCAGGACTCCTTTGCCTGCAACCGACCCAGCTCGAGCTGAAGTCAGGGTAATGGAATATTACACGGAACTTCCCCAGGGCCTCAGAGCCTCAGGACAACAGGGCAGCCTTGCCCTCATCACTCGTGGGGAAAGCCACAGGACTTGCAGAAGGTCCTTTCTGAGACCCTCTGCCCATTGTCCACTGCCGGCCAATGTAAAAGGGAATTCAAGGGCTGACTCTTGGGCTCACACAAGCCCAAGCCGAGAGTTGTTGGTCCAGTTTGGGTTTTATGGCATCTGTTCTCCCCAGTCAAGTGATGGATGCCCAGGAGAATCTGTGAGCAACAAGATGTGCTTTCAAGAAAAGGAGTCTTTCTGGGAAATCTCGTGAGACGGGCACTGGATTGAGAAGTGCACATCCAGGAGCTCCGGGGCGGGGGGCTGACAGTCAACCTCCGGCATCGGTGGGCATATTTGAGCAAAGAAACCATCAAGTCTTACCTCAAGAGGCGGGAAGGCAGAACGGCTGGAGCAGCCCACGATGGCAGGAGCAAAAGACAGGGTGAAAGTGGGAGACCCTTGTCCTTCCCGAACTTGGTGTTGGGCGGGGGAGGGCGTGGAGGTTCCTCATTATCCAGATGGACACCAGGGCAGGTCACCGAGCTGGAGCACAGCTCAAAGACTTCTCCCAGGAGGGCTGCAGGCAAAAGGCCATGCCAGGAGACAGTCTTCAGCAGAGGGTGGGACCCCTGCATCCAGAATCCAGAGGAACACCCGCCGTCCAGACATTTGCAAACAGAAGGAATAAGCAACCAGATTATGAACTGTGTTTAAGTGGGACTTTCTCCCTTCTCTTCTGAAGCAGCCAACTAGCAAGGGGAAAGACAGATGCCCAGGAGTGGAGGGACATATGCCGACCCCAGGATTTCAGGGGTCCCTGAGCTGGGAAGCCGAGATGCTTGAACAGGAAGGAAGAGGAAGGTTTTGATTTAGATTGGGGTGGGGTTTTTCACGTCTGAGAATGTGAGTCCTCCAATCAGCGAGCGTGACCAGAAAAGGCATGGGACCGGTTTGAGGCATGTTTCGGAGGCAGAGATGGGAAAAGATGTAGAAGGCATTTCAAAGTCCAGCATCAGAATGGACAGACTGAGTACACATTGGATCTGGAGCTTACATGGCATCATGTGTTCCAGCCTCTCTCTCCCCGCCCCCCATCTCTTTGCAGACAGTAAATGAGACACCTGGATTGCCAGTCTCAGTCAGTGGGACCAGTGGTCCCAGTGTTAACCATCGAGTAGAAAGAGACATTTGGGGACAATAAAATAGCAACTGTCCCCTGTTCAGAGACCCCGTGGATGAACCACAATTAGGCATAAGCAGAGCCCCATGGGAACAGTCCCGGGAGGCCAACCACAAAAGGCCCCCGGTTCCATGTTGCTGCCATCTTCAGTGGGACAGAAATGAGGGCCCCTCTCTCCAGTCTGGTGGCCACTGTGTCTGGAGCTGAATTATTCGGACTGGGGGAAAATAAAAGTAGCAAGGCTACATTAACATTTTCAAAATAGGTACATTGCCCAAGAGAACAGCGTACTGAAGGCCAACAATAAACGTGCTCAACCATGCTGGAAATCCCAGCCCACTCTGAAGCAGCTTACTGAAACACAAAATCCTGTGTTCGCTGTGGCCAATGGTGCAGACTTTCCCACATAGGACTAATATTTTTCTGTCAGTGTGTGACAACCAAGGGAATGCAGGGGAATGCATTGTCCATAGATTATCACCAAGCGTCTGGTATACATTCCAATGCAAATGACTGCCTGGGCCACAGCCCTTCCCCCCACACCCACCCCCTCCCAGAAACCACCTGGTAACTCCGCGTTCGGGTACATTACTAGAAGCCACAACCGTAATGGTTGCTTTCCCGCTTTTTTATGGTGTAATTCAGTGGGGAAGGCAAACAGGTTAAGATAGAACGTAGATATAATAATATGGTTCCTTTTTATTCTAATATTATTTGGTTCTTAAAGTGTGTTCTGTGGAGCAAACCATCCTAACCACCATTGAAGGAACCACGTGTCCAGCACGTTGAGGTGAAGCAAGTTAGAGATGTGGCGGGAGAAGCTCACGACAAGCAGCCCCCGCTTCTGCTCCTAGGATCTAGCAGCTGTGTGATCGCGGGCAGCACACTGACCCTAAGTGTCGCCCCATTTAAACACATGTGCGTGTCTGGCTAGATGCTGGCTAAGGCTTTTTTCTGGTCTAAAAAAATTACCTTTTTCCATAGCATGTAAACACAGAGCTCTAATTTTGTGAGAAATACAGCTTTGGGGCTATTATTGCCATTTCAGATTTATTGGACAAAAATTATACATGAGGTACTATGCCAGGAGCCAGAACAATGAAAGCTTAGGGGGCTCAGAGTTCACTGCTTCTCCTGGGCCCACGCCTTCTCTCAGGCCCTGGCTTCCGTGCCCAGTTGTACCCCTGGGGTCACCATAGTACAGTCACTCCTTGCAGATCCCTGCCCCTGCCTTGTGCATGCCCCTCACTCGCCTGGAACACCCCCACTGGTGCCTACATGCAATTCTCCACCGTTGAGCAGCTCCACCCGACAGCAGGAGGCCAGAGAAAACAAAGACCGCCCAGCCTGGCCTTCCGCGAACTTTACAGACACAGACAGCCAGGGAGCCCAGGCGGCTAGCTGTCCAGCGTCCCCGCGAACCAGGGCCTCTGAATCTCTCCCGCCCCTCTGCCCACCCCCGTCGGCCATCCCCACCCGTGCTCCCAGATCACGTGTGGGTTTCTCACAGCTGCCGTGACAATATGCCACAGTCCGGGGGACTTACAAGAAGTGTGCTCTCTTGGAGTCTAGAGGCCAGACCTCCAAGTCCCGGTGCTGGAAGGGCCAGTCCCCATGGGATGTTCTTCCTGAGTGTCTCTTCTTGCAAGGTCGTTGGTCACATTGGATGAGGGTTCTCTAACGACTTCATCTTATTCTGATCACATCTCCAAAGATCCTATTTCCAAATAAGGTCCTATTTATAGGTCCTGGGGGGGTGGGACTTCCTCTATCTTTTTGAGGGACACAATTCAACCCACTACAGGCAGGCTTGTGCCTTTTTGCCCCTTCTGCATAGAATCCTTTCAGATCTCCACTTGGCTCTCTCCTTCACTCTGGGGAGAAAAGCCAAGGGCTATTCAGTGGCCTGCAAGGACCTCTACTTACTCTCTTCTGACTCTGCCCTTCTCTGCTCCTGCTACGTCAGCACACTTGGTGTCTTGGCATCCTTGGGGCCATGACTTGGCCTTGCCAATCCTACCCTGACATCCTCCTGTCTTCTTTAGGCTTTGCTGGAATGCAGCCTTAACTGCTTCTGTTTACCATCTACTTTATTTTTCATAACATAGGTCACTTTGTAACTTGCAATATGATATGCTTATTGATTATCTCTACTGTTTGTAGTGCATTCCTACGGTTAATAGAAACTCCGTGTCTGTTGTGTTCACAGATTCACTGATTGTCTGGAGCCTACTAGGTCTTCAGTAACTGATCAATGCACGGGGCAAATCCTTCCAGCCCTTCTTAGCATCTGTCAAATATGTCAGAGGACAGAACGCCTGGAAAAAAATTACTTGTTTCTGTTTTTGTTCAGACTGATATAATGAATCACAAATTAAATGCAGCAACTAAACAAGTATATATATATATAGACATATATATATAAACATAGCAACTAAACAAATATATAGAGACAAATGTATATATATTTGTGTGTGTGTGTGTGTATATATATATATATATATATAGACAAATGTCAAGAAGCCAAGCTGGATTATTTTGGTCAAATTGAAAGAGTTGATAGATTTTACTAATAAAATTTGCAAGTAAAATATGGAGCTATTCAAAAGTTTTAAAAGTACATTTTACTCTTTTTTTGTCACTGGAAACAACACACAGGGTTGAGGGTTTTTTGTTGTTGTAATTTCAATTAGTGAGGTCAATATGGCATGTTATTCTCTTGGTACTTACTAAGTATGCACCAAATATTCATGCATCTCGAGACACTTTCTTGAAGATTTACGTATTTTTCAATCTAAATACCATCGAAACAATATTCCTGTTTATTAAAAACATAGTTAAGAAAATTTCTGTAGCTCGTTAAAGTATATGAAGTGTCAGTAAATTTTTGTTGGTCAAATTTCAAAGAAGCAATATTACTTGGAAAAAGGAGAACCCTTGGCAACTGCAGAATTATATCACATAAAAGTATTTCCAGAGTAAGTGGGTTCCTGTACGGAAAATCTGTCTCTTGTGAACCATTGGAAGTAAATATTCAATTTAATAAATAAAGAATGTGGTTGCAAAAATAATTAGGAATGACAATTCCTTTTAAACAACATTCCATAAGCAAATAACTTTCATAACAGGGTTTATACAAATACCTTAAAATATTCCAATTTGAAATGATTTAACATTATTCATAGTGATGATAATGTGTGGATGGATGTACTTTTCAGTCTAGAAAACCACACTAACGCATAGGTATAGACTGCAACATTAGAAAGGCATTGTTTGATCAGACAAAATGTCAACCTTGAATAACAGCGAGATTGAATACACGTATTTGGTTCTTTGTGGTTGTGGGGGATCCCCCCAACACAACACTTGGTCCTGTAGTTAAAACAGTCTTGTTGAATCACAGGTGGGATTAATCAAGTACAAACCTGCTTCCGGGGTTTGATCGGCATGTAGGGACTAGAGATCCACTGATGATACAAACATTATCAGAGCTAGGTTGTTTCTGCTTGGTGTAAGTTTAAAAGCAGCATCTTCTATCTGTTTAATGCTGACAGTGTTTTGAAAATAAGGCTCTGTCCAACAGAGACATTTAAAATCCTATCAGAAGTGCCAAGTTATATAACAGTGAGTAACTTCACATAGTTGTTGGAAGACAATGTAGCCATACCTTAAAATCCACAGGAAATTTCTTTTTCTTTTTTTTTAAGATTTTAAAGATTTTATTATATTTATTTTAGAGGGAGAGCGCCCAAGCGAGGGCAGGAGCCAAGGGAGAGGGGAAGCAGACACCCCGCTGAGTGCGGAGCCTGACATGGGGCTGGGCTCTAACTCACGACCCCAAGATCATGATGACCCAAGCCAAAACCAAGAGTCAGATGCTTAACTACTTGAGCCACCCAGGCGCCCCCACAGGAAATTTGTTGTTGAATGTTAGGGCATGTGGGAAGACTCAGCCATCATTTTCCTTGGAAAGCTCCTTAAATTTGAGCACTTACACAATTTGATAAATAATACAGAAGTGTCCATGAAAAGAAGTTTCTTTTAAAAAAAAAAGATTTTATTTATTTGACAAAGAGAGACACAGCGAGAGAGGGAACACAAGCGGAGGGAGTGGGAGAGGGAGAAACAGGCTTCCCACGGAGCAGGAAGCCCAATGCGGGGCTCGATCCCAGGACCCTGGGATCATGACCTGAGCCGAAGGCAGACACTTAACGACTGAGCCACCCAGGTGCCCCGAAAAGAAGTTTCAAGCATCATTTGCTTATTCACCTGAAGCCAGTTACTTCAAAAGTACGTTGCTGCCTACATTTTTCATCTGAGACATTCTGCACATCACATGGAATCAGGTAGGAACACATTATAAGCCAATGACAGGTTCACCTACATGGTTAATAAACTACTTACATCATGCTTACATTCAAAATCTATCATTGCACTTAACTAAGCAAATAAATGCTTTGGAATAAATGAAACAGGTGTGGTCTCATCATCTGATGTGGTGACTGGAGGAAGAATTTACTTAGAGTTGAGCATTATAATGGAATGATGGGGCTTAGAATGGTCCTTTCAGGCTACGCTCAACATGTGTTCTGGGGATGTGGGAGTCCAGGAGTCTGGGGTAATTTGCAAGGGTTCAGTATGTCCACATCCTTCTAGCTCTGTGACCTTGAGCAAGTTAATTAATCTCTCAAGGCCTCCATCCCTTCATCTGTAAAATAACCATACTAATAGTGTACCTTTATAATGTCAAGTGCATAATTAACACAATGCTTACCCCATAAGTACTCAGTAAGTCAAAGCTCTTGTGATTTTATAGACTGAATAAATTCCATTTCTCATACACGTATACTAGTAATTTTAGAATTTTCAGATGTTGTTGTGATTACCACAGTACACATACACTTACTACAAGTCCCGATGACGTATATGTATCATATATCATTTTTTTGCATCAGTAGAGAACAAAGGTAACCCTACTTTTGTATGGTGCTCTATATAGTTTGGATGTTATAAAAATGGTCCTCCTATGCAAAAAGATTGAAAATCAAGATTCTACATTACATTTTGGAGTCACAGACTGAATCTGTAAGCCCAGAGAGACTGAGTGCCAGATTCAAGGCCAAGGCCATAATGGCATTCATCAGAAGAAAGATCAGCATCCAGCCTGCAAAATCCCCCATTCTGCCGTATCTCGCTGGGATTCTCAGAGCAGAGGAGCTGGTGGGGATCAATTCAGTGTCCTGACCGAGGAGAGCCCACTGGTGACCAGGGTTATGTCCATTCTCACAACAGAACTTAAAACAGTGGTGTTGGTCATATTTCTTTATTCTAAGCATATTACATGGGGTTAACGTGAGAGTAATTTTCAAATCTGAAAATTAATTGTTAAATTGATATTTTAACGATTGCGTCCAAGCTAGCAAATGAGATTCTTCAGAATAGCAATGCAACTTTACAAACTGATTTTGTTTGAATATAAGGTGGCATTATTGTTTTATCCTGGTTTCAACACTTAAGATGTTTGTGCTTATCTGTATTACTAAACTTTTTCAAAAAATTGCCCCCCGTGACTTCATTAATTGCAGCCTGAGCTTCTGAGGCAGGAGACAAGGTACAATTATGGCCCAAGTCAAATAAAATTTAAGCATACTTGTCAACAAACACTTTCATTATTGCCAGAACTCAAGTGCTATAACACTACCAAAAAGCCCATAAATTACTTAAAACTGTGTGTTCTGCATTTTCCCCAAGAAACCTCCACAGAAAGCACTGTAAATGGTGTGTAGCTTTTGATGGATTACGTCGCTCTTGTTCCTAATGTAAGGTTGAGCTTCTCGTTATTAAGTGGTCATGCGCCAAGACAGTTGGTGGCCTAGTGGTCAATTAAATTTCAAATGAGCTTCAAAGACCAGAATTAGTTATTTCCCTTCACTTTCCATTCTTTAATAATAATTTCCTCAAATCCCCAAGAAAATTTTAAACGTGCTTCATCCGCAGTGGGGGTTTGGGAATTTTAAAACGCTGTTTTCCAAAAATTGTTTTAAGACTGAGCCTTTCGAAACAGCAGATCTGGCAATGGTGAGAATGTAAGTGGCTACGCCAACAGGCCAGACCCACCACGTCTTCCTTGCGGACGGTGCTCTCAACTCCCTCAGTGTGGCAGACTTCTGGCCGAGTGTCTCAGAGGGCAGAGCTCCCTCTGTGCACCAGCACACGGGCACAGATCCAATCAGTGTCACCACTGTCAACAAACAGTTTTCAAAGGAGTAATATTTAGGAAAACACTTGAAAATTTCTGGTTGGGTTTTCCCATTGTCCTATGATATTATTCACTTTACACAGGACTTTAGTGCTGGTGGAAAAAAGTACCTAGATTTCCTACACCTCCAAGCAAGCAGACGAGGAAGAGCTCCAACTCCCGCCTGTAGCCCCACCGTGAACCCAAGGAGCATTCTCTGATTAGCTCTGTTATCATAACAGGGATTTGTGTGCCGCACTGAAAAGTCCCTAGAAAGCCATGTGTTTTAAAAGTTGAAATACTGTAAGTTGCTGCTCTAAGGTAATCTCTGTTAAAAAAAAAACCCATCTCAAGAGATGTGTCACATACAGACTTGAACATGGGTACTGAATGCAAAACAGCAAAAGATGCCATGAAGTTATGGGATTCCTGGCCATGTGGCTGAGGCGGACAGAGAGCCTGCGTCTGGTGGCCCCAGGGAGGGGCCCAAGAGAGGCACGGGGGCCCTCGGCTTCTCCAGGCTCCAGCAGTCCCAGGTTGCTTCCGCCAGAACTGACGACTGCTGGGCTTTCTCAGGGTGCCCGAGAAAGTTGGGGAGAAGGGGCAAGTCCCAGCTAAAAGATTGCAGGGTTCTTTTTTTAAAACTTTTTTCTTTTTTTGGACATAGTTACAGAGTATTAAGATGTTGCAAAAATCATACAGACAGATTTCTAATACCTGCAGAGAGACTGGTGGGCAATGCATTGGCTCCCGCACAGTCCCTTGAATTGGAGGAAGCTTCCCGGGGATGAGCAGGAGAGGCAGCAATAAACATGGTGGGGAGGAGACTGGGAAATGGGCCTTATCATTGGGGCTCCCAGGCCCTGAAAGGGATGCATCCCAATATAAAAAACAAAAGCAAATAATTTGTATTGTTATCAACATACATACCAAACTACCTATTATCCAGCGTCAGTAAACGAAGTTTTCCCTTCGTGAGAATAACTTGTCTAAGGTAAGTAAAGGTGAATCCTTTAATATCTGGTGTATTAATTTGACCACTTAATGGAAAGTTTTCTAAATTGACGTGTAGATCTCACAGCTTCCTAAGCAGTATACCCCAGGCTTAATTTAATGTTTTTTGTTGACACAATGTGTCCCCAAAGAACATCACCCCAATGAGTTTTTTTAAAGGAATGGGATCCTAGGAACACTTGTGCTTCCCATGAGCTGGACAGCAAAGCAGTGCTTTAGCAAAATCTGCTTGCAGTTGCAAAGTTGACCCAAAACCCTCCAGAACAAGCCCCTCTGGGGCCCCTATTCTCCCTAGAGCAGCCCCTCCTGTATCTTCACTGTTTATTTCGTAGAATTAGAGACCTGTCTAAGATTTTGTTTGAGAACAAGACCTGCTGATAAGAAATATTTTGAAAACCAACAGACTGGACAATGTCTGTGAGCATGTGAATCCACTTTGTCACAGGGCAGGGTTCCCACCGGAATACTGAGATTTCCTAGGCTTTTAAGGCTGTCCCAGTAGATACTCCAGCTCACCATCCTCCACGTCTCCCACGGGTCTCGAGTTCCGGCCAGAACCGTCCGGTCTCCTCTTCCCTGCTGGTGGATCTCTCCATGAACAACACTCCCTGAGGTGAAAGGCGTAGCTCCCTCTCCCAAGGAGGGTGGAGACCCATTGATGAACAAGTAGCTGTGGTTAAATCAATGGAGGCAAAACAGGAATAGCTTGAATGAACAGTCAGGAAGTATCCAAGATTGGGTTCTTGAAAAATCCCCCACATCAGCATGCAGCAGAATGAGGAAATGCCATTGTGGATCAAGGTAAAGAAACAACTGTCTTTCTGTAAAATTAATTAACAAATGAGCGGTTGCCCGAATGCTCTTTCAATCCATCCTCTCATTGTCTGGGACAGAGCCCACACTCCATGGACTCACCAGCATGGTGCACATCATCGTCAGCTTCTTCCTTTTTTAAAAATCAAATGAAATAACCGGTACCCCTCTTGCAGCTCAGTTTCCACATTTGCTGATGCAATGGAATCGAGCCATATGCGTCACCATTTACAGAGTATTTTTTAACTAGGCTTTTTGGGCAATCTACTCCAAAATTCACACTTTCTTCCCCATTGTCATCAAAAGCACATCATGCTCCTGAGGACAAAACACCAAAGCACAGTTGAATCCAAATTGTTCTGTATGTTATATGTTTCACAGAATCCCAGGCACACGTATTAAAAATTATGTCCCTGATGTTATAATGAGATATAAAATCTGGCACACTCCCTGGATAATGGATCATATGATTATAGGTCTTATGAAAACACTTCTGCGATATTTCAGATTCCAAATAACACCCTCAGCCCAGGAATAAATCAATGGGAAACTACCAATAGCCAAGGAAATCGGTAATGGAATCATTCTAAGAAAGCAGGCATACGATAGCTTTACTTTTACTGGGTAAGTCTTTGTTTCTGACATGAACTTTCACTGGAAGTGAAATTATGGTACAACCCGTCAGAAAAACAAATTGTCCATCTGTGCTTTTGCTAGTCTTCAGTATGAAATAGGTTAAGGAGAGACATTTTCGGATGCTCTAAAACAATTACCTTTTTAAACTCCTAAGTTGTTGTTTTATGGCTGTAGGTCAGTCGACACCTGTGAGAGCAGAATTTTGCAAACTTACCTCCTTTCATTAGCATTGCAAGACTTTAGACATTTTACCAAAGTTCCTTCCATCCGCTTTCCAAGCCCGTCTATGGATGGTGGGCCTGGCACACTCTGATCCTGTCTGAGGCCGTCGAAGGATTTACAAAATTATATTTATCTTTCTCCTCCCCTAAATTATGAGGAGGATCTTTGGTATTATGTGGTGTTATTTTAGATTTATAAATGACAAAGTTTTCAAAGAGTTTCATGACGTCCATCTAAGATTAGCCAGCCAATCAGGGACGGGACATGACCAAATTTTGGGAAAAGCAGATTAAATCGTAATTGGATCAGCGGTGGCCATGGGACTCACCGTGGCCTCTACCTTGTTGTTGGAGCACACTGTTCTTCGAGGTCTACCCCATGGCCTCCTGCGCTGTGTCTCCTGGTCAAACAGCTTCTTGGGTTTGGGGCTTCCTACAGTCAAGGGGCTGCCCTAACCACATAACCAGCCTTTCTGGCCCATAACCTCAGCCTGTCCATGAAGCTTTTCCAAGCCTACATGTGTCCCTGGCACAGACCAAGGAAGAGACAGCACCTTGGACCTGTAGCAGGTGGGGATAAGCATTTATTAACTCAGGTTTCCTGCAAACACAAGACCAGGAAGGAGGAAATGAAAGTGAGAGCTACTTCTTGAGGTGAGAATGAATGATTGGCAAGAGCCATTATTGACCTATGCTTGAGAGAGAGAGAGAGAGAGAGACAGAGGCAGAGAGCCGTGCTACCAGCAAAGCCTGGCCCCACGCGCACACCTCCGCCCTCTTCTGAACAGCACGGCCTCCCTCGTTCTGCACTTCTCCCCACGCACCCCCTCATTCCAGCCTCGGGGTTTCTGCTCTCACCCTGCTTCCCAGGACAAGGGTACCCACACCATGTTCCCTCGTCCTTACCAACACTGACATGTGTTGGATGCTCGCCCTGCGCTAGGCAGTGGCGGGCGTATTACCTACATCACCCAATGGCGTCCCCATCCCACCTCACAGAGAAGCACAGTTAGTAACCCAGCCCCACAGAAGCGGAAGCAGAGCCTCCAGCGTATGCGACGTATCTGTGGTCACAGACTCCAAATGAGGAACAGAAGCAGTAGAAACGCAGAGCTGACACCAGAGCTGGATTCCAAAGGATCCCTCGGGTGGCCCCTCCCCACGACCTCTGAGGCCACCAGGGAGCCTGCCCCGCCCCCAGACCAAATCCTCAGACAACCACAGGCTCCAGCCCACCAGGTGTTTTCTGCAGACCTTTGAACACACATGAAGTCTACATACTCTGCCTCATAGTCTTCACCCAGAAAGCCCAAATAAGCTCTATTTCTCAACAATTCTCAGCAATTAGTAAAAGTAATTTGTATGCCTTTATACTCATATATTCATAAGAAAGTTATGAACCGAATTTCCCATTTCTACCATCGGATTTAAAAAAAAAAAAAAAACTCTGACATTTTTGCCTGCAGACTTCTTCTTTTCACACATTAATAGTGATGACAAGCAGAAACACCAGTCCACAGAAATGCAGAACTTGAACAACAAAAGCCTAACCAAGCTTAGTGAATTGTTCTGAAATGTCCCCTCTGTCATGTTGCTGGGCTGGCTCCCCGTGTTGCAGACCCAGACCCTACAGCTTAGGGAAAATGCTTGTTTTCAGTGCTTGTGGGATTGATACGTTCCTTTCAATCATAGCTCAAGATCAGAGTGAAGATGCACATGATTCCATTTGCCTTTTTGAAGCCTTGTTTCAAAGACTTTGAGGAAATTGGAATTTCAAAATGAAAAGTAATTTGTGTATTGCAAGTTGTACACACTGTGTGAAAGTCACAAGGGAGTAGATGTGGGGACGCACGTCACTGTGAACTGTGCTCCTCACAGGCTTACTTCCCACCCTGCAGGTGATGCTCCATGATTCCACAGCCTCTGGTCTTGTTCCGTGGAGGAAGGCAGAGGTCTCTGGAATGCATTTATAGCTGTGACCTTTGGGAACCCTCCATCATCTGGACACGTAACCTGTCTCTGCTTTGTTGTGCTTTGCTCGTGGGACTATGCGAAGTTCATGCCAGAAAGAAAGTAGCATTTCATTAAAAACTGTATTAAGCCATCACTCTGGTATGGGTAACATCATTAGAGAGTCCTAAAATGCAAGGGCCCAAGAGGACCTCAAAACCCACCTAACTCAGTCGCCTCGTTGTATAGACAGAAACCATGGCTCAGAGACATTGGCTTGTCCAAGAGGTACAGCCCCTCTCGTCTCACTGGGGCAGGCGATGGGGGTAAGCATGGAATTCGGATAGACTCTGGGGACCCAGGTGTGAATTACAGCTGCCCCCTGCTGGCTCTGGGGGTATCACCTCCCTGGTGTCAGTGTTCACATCTGTAGCGAAGAGGCTGCCTACTTCACAGGCTTTAAACAGAATGCCATAAATCAAACACCCGGTTTACAGAGGCAATCCTTGGAAATGTTATTTCCCCCCTTTTTAAAGGCATCTTGAGCTGGCAGGTATGATGGGGCGGTCAGTCACCCTATTGTACCAACCAGCCACGTCATTCTCTGGCATCACCCTTCCTGGACGGCCCCGGTGCTGTTCTGTGCCGTGAGCTCAGAGGTTGCTGCAGGTAACCCCCAGGCGAAGCCAGAGGCTGTGGTGGACCCAGGAATCTGTGATGCTCCTGGAGGGCTGAGCTCCTAGACTTCTCTGAGCAGAGGAGTTCTTGGCCCACGGTTGGACATGGGAATGGGTCCTCGGTGACTTGTCTTGTTACAGAATTTCACTTGTCACCTTGCTGGGTTGGCAGCCATCACGAAGTCATTTCTCACACTCTTACCTCTTGAGCCCAAACCTCAAACCACTTCTCAAGCTCTTGTCTTTCCCAAATCCAAGTTCATAGCATCCTAATACCGATGACATCAGAGATTTCCCACACCCCTGGTGGGAATCCTCTGGTCTTTCTGCGAATCAGGGACCCCACACTCTGGATGGTCAAGGAAAAGAAGAGTTTGCACTTTCTAAAATGCTAACAGTTTCTCTTCCTTGACACAAAAAGATTTCTGTTCATCAAAGAAAAAACTCCCGAATCCAGAGAAACCTAAAGAAGAGAGTTAAAATCATTCATAAGCCTACCAACCTGAAATAACTAGTAATTTTTTTTCACATTTGGGACCATAATGTAATAGACAGTCTAACACACACATTATTTCATAAGCAGTATAAGGCCAGTTTTTTCCTGTGCCATTAGGTATTATTCTATGATATCTTTCCTTAGTGGCTGGAGCATAACGTATCCATTTCAGGCAAGGAATACACTAAAATAAAATTTCACTGACAATAAAATAAAGTAAAATAAGATTTTACTGAAATCATGGGAGATCAAAATAAAAATTCATGCACTTGTTCTGAGTAAGTAAATGAACTCTGGATCACTTATCCAGAGCCAATGGCCTGTGGTCTAACATGAAATCCAGAGGGTACAACTGGCCAAACCTCCATTACTATTTAGTTTCAGAGAATATCTGCTATATAACTCAGATGTTGTACAGGCGAATACATAAGCTAATCTAAAAAGGCAGCCTCCTCTTGTAATCAAGAGAACTAGTATCAATAGAACAAAGACACAGGAAACATCTTAAAAAATATAATTGGGGAAGACAAGAGGCATTTAAGAGGAAACAGGAAGAATGTTTAGGAATGATTAGTCTAAGAGTGGAGCCAATGAAGCTGCCCTCGTGCGTGGGGTCTGTTTCCTGCGGTCTGGGAGTCGGAGCCTTGCGGAGGGTCCCGGAGCAAGTGTGGGGCCAGGCGCTGGCTGTCAGCGCCGACATTCTGCTGATGGTCCGCTGGCTCTTGTTCATCTCAGAGGAGCCTCTTGAAGAAAAGCATTTATTGGACACCTAGATGCGGCAGGCTGCTGCTGGTGCTGGGGGCACAGGGATGCAGGGCCTGACCTCTGCTCTCTGGGGCTCAGGTCAGGGGGACAGACACGTCAGGGACACTGGTGATGTCGCCACCCTGTATGAAGGTTTTGGGGCTCACGGAGGAAGTAGCGTACAGGGTGTCTTAAGGAGAGAGGTGTTTCCGCACAGATCTTATCCCAGCTGACCCACAGAATGAGCGGTACAGCTGGGCGAGCAGGCGAGTGGCCGGTTTGGGGACAGATGGCTGCGAGCATCGAGTGATCCCATGTGCTGTGCTTGGCGCCCTCCCCTGAGTTCCGGAGGATGGAAGACAGTGCGGATCCTGAGCCTGGTCCCCAGGATCACTGAGCCACATCCCCTGTGGCTTAGCCATCCCCTTACCCTACTTTCTTCTCAAAAATGTTGACAGTCCCCGTTTGGGAAGGCCTCAAGGAGGCTGAAGAACAGGGGTCAGAGACCACTTGAGGGACAAACATGGTTGCACACCCACTTGTTTGCAAATCCGGTGTGAACCTCCCTGGTGTCCACTTAAGAGCCCCTGGAAACAATCGCAGTGTGTTTTATTTTGCCTCGTTCTCTCCTCTAAGAAGAAAGAGTCCCTGCTTACTCTGGGCGGTGACGTTCACACGGCAGCCACTCCACGCTCTAACCTGAGATGAGCTGCTGGCCTGGGTGCTCTGCCCAGCGCGGCCACCTCGGACCTGTCCCCCCCCAGCTGTGCGATTTCTTTCTGAACGTTACTAGAACCAGTAGAGACAAAATTGAGAACCCATGGAGTTTACTGCCAAAATATCACACTAATGATAGCAAGATTGCCGCGTGCATGCACGCACACACATACACACATACACACACACGCGCGCACACACGTACACACATGCACACATATACACATACATGCACACATACATGCACGCACACATACACATATACACACATACATGCACATGCATACGTACACACATGCACACAGATACACACACATGCACACATAACCACACATACATACACACATACACGCGTATGTGCGCGCACATACGTGCACACATGCACACACATGCACGTACACGTGCATATACACATATGTGCACACACATGCACGCATGCACACACATACTACACACATAACCACACATAGATACACACACATGCACATACATATACACACATACACACACACACTCATACACACACATATACATACACACACACAGCAAGGTAGAACTCCCTTTTTCATAATTACAAAGGTAGTTTAAAAGTTTGGAATCAAAAATTTATATTTTATTTTTTAAAGATTTTATTTATTTATTCATGAGAGACAGAGAGAGAGGCAGAGGGAGAAGCAGACTCCCCATTGAGCAGGGAGCATGATGCTGGACTCGATGCCAGGACCCTGAGTTCGTGACCTGAGCAGAAGGCAGACGCCCAACCTACTGAGCCACCCAGGTGCCCCATAAAGTTTATATTTTAATACCACAGGGGATTTTTCTTTCTTTTTTTTTTTGGTCTTGGAAGAACCGTTTAAATCTGTGCTCTTTAGACACTTTTGTGGGAAGAGGTTGTACCATTCCCCCATCCCCCCGGAATGTCAATGGCCAGTATTTTCTTCTCAGCTTTGCTCCTGCAACAGCCACACAGCAAAGCCTTTCACTGTGTATCCAGGGCTGCAATGCACAAGAAAACTGGAAACTAATAAAACAAACAGAAAGCAACAGATAATGCCCAAGAGGTAAATCGAGGTAAAATAAGGCTTGCTTCAGTGGATGCTGCTCCTGGAATTGCTGGATGGTTGGGACCTGCCCTGGGGATTCAGGTCAGCACCCCTGTATCTCACTGCTGATGGGGCAGTGCTGGTGACCTACCCAGAGTCACTCTCCTGGAACATGTCCCATGCCAGGAAAAGTCCCCTGCCTGTACTCTCTGCCCAGGTAAACCAGCAATGAGGACGTGTGGGCAGCTTCCAAGGACTGGTTGGGCTCACGTACATACATGCTAACTTGCGTGCTTGTCTCAAATAGAGGGTTTGTGCCCTCGACACGAGCAGGATACCATGGCCCAAGGCTGAGGTGCCCAAATGAGGTGAGAACCCCACTGCACTTCCCTATCCTTCTTGCCCTGCTTCTGAGAAATGTGTCTGTGGCGTGGGGAAAACCCACCCGGACTTAACCTCCTCAGGCCTCCTCTTCCGAAGCCGTAGAGAACATGGAGGCTTTCAGAGACTCCTTCCGGCTTTGGTAACACATGACAAGCACGGTTAGGAGAGCTAGATGTTAGAGTGATGCCCAGGCTGACTCTGTGTGTAACGTAACTGCCCTGCAGGGCTTTGGAGAAGGTCCCTTGAAGCATAATCCATGACAGATCCCGGGGGGAGGCTCTCAGAGGGTGAAGCAGGGGCCTTGCCTGCTCTGAATTGTCCCTGAGGCGCTGCTGGGATGTCTGATCTGAGCTGGGAGAGCACCAGAACAGGAGACAGCTGCCTGGGGCCTGGAGGGCTGTGGGGAGAGCCTCTGAGGGGCCAGGGCTGGGGCTGCTTTCCTCCCCGCCTCCCTGGGGGCCGGCCCCGCACACCCCTTCCCACAGATGCCCCTTGTCTGCGGGGCCCATACTGGTCTCTGGGTCCATCTTTCCACCCAGACTCTCAGGGGTAGATCTTTGTGGCCATCCCCGGCCTGGCCCTGGGCTTGGCATTTAGAAGACGGCCAGAAAATGCCCACAGCCTAGGGCCCTGTCAGCATCAGCCAGGCCCTGCCCCCCGGAGCACTGGCCACGAGGGTGCTGACCACGCACCTCCCACCAGGGCCGAGGCCCACTGCAACGTGGGCACACGTCAGTGTGAAACACCTGTGCTCCCCACTCATGCCCGGACGAGTCATCTTGAGGGAAAAGAGAAACAGCCCATGCTCTCCTCTAGCCGCAAGTGCCGCTTTTTCACTAAAATCACCCAAAAGGACAGCCTTCTCACTAGAAAGCCTAGTGGAGTAGGGACTTGAAGCTTCCAGAGTGGGCTCGAGCCTGGGCCTGGTGGGCATCGTGCCAGGCAAGGGGTCACAGAGGAACAGAAGTGCCCCTGGGTTTCCTGGGAGCAGCCGTGGAGAGCAGGGGCAGGGAAATGGTGGGGCGCATGTGCCGGGACAGAAGCATACAGCCCCAAGGATTCCCTTTAGAGCACAGGGGACAGCCCTAAGAAATTCCAAGTTGCCAATAGCTGTCTTCACTTTAAAAAAAAAAAAATTAACAGACTGTGTTTTTTAGTGCAGTTTTAGGTTTATAGAAAAATTGTCTGGAAAATGGAGAGTTACCCTGTATCCCCCAACTACCCCACATTCCCAGCTCTTCTCCCTACTGTTACCATCCTGGATGATTTAGGACTGTGGATGAGCCAATACTGGTATTTGGCCATTAACTAAAGTCCACCTGTGCATTAGGGTTCACTCTGAGTATTGTGCCTTCTGCAGTTTTTGACAAATGTGTACTATGACACGTGTCTGCCATTATGGCCATGTCCAGAATTTTCCATAGCCCTAAAAATTCTCTGTGCTCCACCTGCTCATCCCTGTCTCCTCTCTAATCCCTGGCACCTCCTGGTCCCTGATCTTTTTACTGTGTGCATCATGTTGCCTTTTCCTGAATGTCCCATAGCTGGAATCACAGTGTGTGGCTTCTTTCACTGAGTGACGTGCACTGAATGTCCCTCCGTGTCTTTTTGTGCATGGATAGCTCATGCCTTTTTATCACCAAATAATATTCCATTGTCTGGATGTACCACAGTTTGTTTATCCATCTTCTCTTCTTAAATGGAGAGAATGACACTTTTGGAGGAAGGTGAAGAGAAAATGCTTTCTTTGTCCAATAATTTTCTTTCTTTCGCTTCGCTTCTTTACCATCTTGTCCCCAAATAACAAATGTTCTAAATGCAACGAAACTGGAAGTTCATGAGTGGTGGGGTCACTAAAGTGTAAGTTTGTTGGTTCCTGTTTCAATCAGAGGCCTGCCCCAAGGGTGCATATAAATACTCTGTGACCTCATTTATTAAAAATAGCGTGGTGAGCTAGGTCCCAACTGCTGTCTTACAGGGACGGTTTGGAACACGACCTCTCATTGCTGCATTTCATTTTACAAAAATGCTCCAGGATATGAATCACTGGACTTGTTCTATTCACCGCCCCCTGCCCCCATCTCCCCAAGAGTGCAAGGCCTCACGTCAGGCAGACGTAACCGTAGTCCTTAAAGAACTCTGAGACACCATGGTGTCCAGCCTGGGTCCTAGAGAGGGTGAACCCCCGGATGCTGGCTGAATGACATCAAGCTCCTACACCCACCCAGCCAGCACTCAGCGCTTTCTATCGCATATTAGGTTTTTATTTTAAAACACCCAATACTTTGTTCTGTTGTAAAAAACAACAACAACAACAACAAACAACAACAAAAAACAATGCCAGATCCTTTTGTAAAAGCCACTTGAATGAAATTCATTTAGTGAGTGTTTCTCAGCTAGTTCATAAGAAACAAAACTGGTCGCAGAACGTGTGCAAATAACAGCCTATGTGAGCCAGCACCACTGTTTCAAGAGGAATTCAGCCTTTTCCATATTTGGGAAGGACATGAGTTATGTGTGGTGCCACCAGAGAAACCACCGGGTGCTTGAGGGCCCACCCCAGCTGCCAGGCGTGAAACCCAAGACAGGAAGAGAGAAACTCTCTGCAGTGGGGAGACCGAGGCCAGCAGGTGGTGGGGCTCAGGAACCTGGGAGGCGGGGGCAGAAGCAGCAGGAAGAGAGCTGCTCCCTCGGCTGGGCTTGCTCTGAGCTGGCTGGTCCAGCTCGCCTCGTGGGGTGAAGCAAGCCCAGGGCCCTGTCGTCCAGCCCCCAATGCCAGGTGCCACCCCGCACATTCCTGAGCAAAAAGATCTCGAGTCAGTTGATATTTGACCAGAGAGTTATGCAGGACCATTAAAGTATTAAAACCCGGGGTCCTGGGATCGAGCCCGGCATCGGGCTCCCTGCTCGGCGGGAAGCCTGCTTCTCCCTCTCCCACTCCCCCTGCTTGTGTTCCCTCTCTCGCTGTGTCTCTCTCTGTCAAATAAATAATAAAATCTTAAAAAAAAAGATATAGCTTTTAAATAAATAAATAAATAAAGTATTAAAATAAATAAAATCACAGCCCACATTCAATTATCCGTGGCAATAAGGCAGCAAGGCTGAGTAAAAGATCCATGGGAGTAAGGGAACTGAGACCTCCCGAATGCTTACTGGGTGCTCTCGGGGTCTCCTTTGATTCTCTTCTACAAATCAGCAGGGGGCTGTAGTCTTTCATGTCTTTTCAGAAAATGAGATGCAGCTCAGAGCAATAGAGTTGCACAGCTAATAAATGACGGAGTTGCAATTGCAATGCAGGTTTGTCAGCCCACAATCCACTCTCTTCTCATGCCCCCACACAGCCTCACGATAAAGCCCATTATTACAGGAGGTCTAACTTATGACAAGTCTCTTAAAAAAATAATGGGCCAGAAATGCAACTTTTTTTTTCTATTGTTCTGAATGTATAGTGAGAGGGCAAAGTGACCTAAGGGATGGCGAACTTAGGCAGCAAAAGAAAGCCAAACAAAATTTTAAAACTGCACAAGTGTCTCCTAAAATACCAAGAATTCTTTATGATCTAATTGTTCCCCCAGCGTGCCAGCTAAGAACACATTTCTTAGCACCTGTTCTTGCCCTCTTGTTCAACCCTGTTTTTTGGCGGGTCCGAGAGGATGTAGGACACACCCAGTTCAAGTTACGGGTTTACTTTGTGATTGAAACAAAAATCTCCTAGTAGATAACCACTGACGCTCAATGAACCTAAGGCTAGTTGGGTGCGCTAAGAGTTAGTCACACAACACACTGGTAGCATTTCTGTGGGAACAAGGTATAGATGATTCTTCCGTTAGCAGAGTGCTGCCAAGCAGGACCTGATTTGAATGTACAATACTCCCAGATGCAAAGACACGGCTCCACATTATTCAGTAAAAACGGCCAATTTTTATTAAAATGTTACCATTTATCTTGGGAGGTAACAGATGCATGAACCTGGATGTAACTCCTAGGACAGAAGTCGCTCGCTGCCTTTATTTATTTGTTTGTATTGCAATAAAATTGACAGATGACACTGTGTAAATTTCAGGTGTATGAGCATTGACTTGATACATTTATGTATCACAGCAATTACTGCCGCAGTGCTGGCTAACACCTCTGCCCCATTTCTTTTCTGTGGCGAGAACAATTAAGGTCTAGTCTCTTAGCAACTCTGAAGTTTACAGCACAGCACCGTTGACTGTCATCTCTGCACAACACCCTCAGGGTCCATCTAAACGGCTTTAGAAAAAAAGACTAAAATGTCCTGATTCACCCTGATGGATACAGACCTGAATCAGAGGCAGATTTTCAACACTCCTGATGAGAGACGCATCCAGCTACAAAGTAGCAGGTGCCATTGGTGGCAGAGGGGCCTGGCTTTGTGGATATGGCCTATGAGAAGACAAAGCAGAGTTGTCCTGGGATTTAAACCCCCCAACGAGATGGACAGTGGTGAGATTGGAAGGAAGGTATTGATGGGGAGGCATTGGACTCCTCTCCCTGGGTAGTCATGGAAAATAGTTCCTTATTCCCTATTGTTCTTCAATTTCCATAAAAGTAACATAAGTCATTAAGATATTGCTTATACTCTAGCATCCACCAACAAGGTTCAAAAGTTAAATTTAATATTTAAAAATCAATTTTAGTATATGACTTACTTCAGTGTGATATATCATTTCTTAAGAAACCATTTACGTTCTGTAGAATTATAAGTCGTGGGGAAATTTTACACACCCTCTTTACCAGACATTTCCTCATCTGGTTGGTTGTCATACACTCTCTGATAATCCTCTTACTTATTATAATGCCCTTTGTGGAAAGCTACATAGGACTTCTGAGTTTGCTCACTTATTAGGTAATAAAGTAAATAACTTGTTTATTTCTTCCCAATCTTATTTTAAGTATAAAAAAAAAGTTATTTCCTTTGCTAAGTCCCTTTCTTGGGGAATTTTATACTTAAACATGCTTATAGTTAGACCTTGTCTATTTTCTGATCTAAAAGGTGGAAAATGTAATTTTCTATCATTTTCGATTGCCTTTAGGAGAACTATCAAACTATCCTTACCAGTACTTTTATTGTTTAATGCTCCACAGAGAGAGCTCACTGCATGACCATCTTCGGAGCCAGAGCATTTAGCTGTTTTCAGAGATACCGCTCCTCGAAGGAACTTCCCAGAAACATCCTCATACTTTATTTTTCACACCTGAAGATAATTTGCAATTCTGCATCCTATTGGGTCCCACGCTTCTACTGGTTTCTTATTTTAAAAGGATGAGGGGACATTCCCAAGTGCCCAGGGATCAAGGCTGTGACCAGGAAATGGTATTATTTGTTACTAGAAGATCACTATAGCCCTTACAAGAAAGGAGGGTAGGTGTGAGCATTATCGATTCCCTGAATCCGAGGACATTTCCAAACAGAAAATAAATGTCAATAGTAGTAAGTAAACACTTCAGCCCACACAGTTTTGTTTTCTTTTAATTAAGGGGGGAAAATGGTCTTGTCGCTCAGCCAGGGCTGCCCTGGGAGCTTCTTAATTTACTGCCGTGGGAGCTCAGCTCAACTTACCGCGTGGTGTTTCCTCTCCTGACAGGCCTTTGGACAAGGCTTTTGGAAAGAGAATGTGCTAAATGGGCAATACCCACTTATTACAGCGATTACTTTTTGGGGGGAGGGTCCGGATGAATTCCTAAGTGTAGAAACCACAGTAACCTTATCCTTCCACATTTCAAAACAAAGTATAGTTTTACAACTTTGATTCTCTTCATCGGGTTTTTCCCCCACGTTGCTGTTGTCAAATTCCGACGCTGTCCTCACACGCAAGATCGGACACACAGACAGTCCCCTGGTCTCTTCCCGCCACCTGTGCTGGTCCTGCGGGTACCCTGTGCTCAGGAGTGCGGGGCCCTGTTCTGTGTGCAGCTGAGTCCTCGCTTTTAGTCCAGGAAATGGACAGAGTGATGGTTTTTACCCCTTCCTTGCTTTCTTCTTTGGGAAATTCCACGATCTTTATTTTGAAACTCCTTTGCCTGTGGTCTACATTTTTCCACCTTTTCTTGGATCTCTTTCTTTTGATGCCAAACTTTTCCTCCTTTTCACCTTCTGTGAAGTCCTCATGTTTCTTCTCCTTCGGATCTCATTTCTATAATAATGTTTCTCTTAATTACAATCTCTCTCTGAATACTGTCACCACCCTCCTGAATTTTCAGCATTCTGACTTGTGTTGATCGTTAATGTCTTATTACTTACTCAGTATCTTTTAGTTCACGCTGACGTCCGGTGCGTCTTGTCTCCGGCCGGTTTGTGGACGCGTGTCTCAGGTATAGTCTCATCAAAGCAGGAGCATTATTCTGTTCCTTAGGCTCCTTTGTTCTGAGAATAACTCTGTACAGAATTAGACCGTGATCCTTCGTTGTTGCTTATTTTTACCTGAGATGAGTTTTTCTGAGTGTGGGGAGGGAGATGGGTTCCAAGAGCTTTTCCAGCTTGCAAGCTCTAGAGCTCCCTCTGTTGTCTTCCTGAGCCATCAGGGTTAGGGCTGGTCCCGTTGAGACCCCCCCCCCCAGCTGTGTTCACCGTCATCCTCCCCTTCTCTCTGGCTGTCTCTGTTCTGCTCATTCTGGACTCTATCCCCAGCAGATTCCCCTCTATGTGGGACTTTGTCCTGGAAAGGACCAAGGCTGGTCAGTCTGACAGGGGGGTTTGCAGAGCCTCCCCTGTGCACAGAGCTGCTCCCAGGCCAGCCCCTGTGCTTCCAGTGAGGCCCCCAGGCTGCTGTTGGTTCATATCCATGGGCTGTCCCGCTCCCTCCTTCCATCTCCTCCCGAACAGACTTTGGTTCCACTCAGCTCCGGGGCTTGTCGTTGGTCCCTCCCTCTCTGGCATTTTGAGGGTCATGCGTCCATCTTGTTGCCTAGTTTGTGGCAAACATTGTTTGTATAATTTCTGTCATGCAGTACTGGTTGTACTGGGAGTTTTCACTGGGGAGTGGGTGAGAATTCGGATGATTCACCAGCTACCCTGCCTCCACCATCTTCCAAAATAATAGTTTTGAAAAATTTTGGAATATGTGTGTGTGTACATATGCACTATACACATAATACACTTATAGATACAAATATATGTACACACACACACACACACACACCCTTTGGAATAAAAAGGTAGGAAATATTTTTTTTCAGCCAGGGGCTGATTTATTGGGGTAGATGGTAACTTAGCAAAATAATAATACTAAACACAACATATTTACCTTTGAAAGAGTCAAACCATAAAGTTATATAAAAATATGATGGAAAAGTCAATATTGCCTCTTGCAGAATTAAAGATGACCTTAATTAGGAGGCAAAACTTGCTTTTTGCTTGTTTGTTTTTACTTTTACTTGTTTGGGATTTTTGTTAACGGTCCTCACCATTCAGAATATCAGTTAAATCTTATTCACACGAAGGATTTGAAAACTTCCAAGTTAAAAAATCAGTGAAGTCGAGCTTCAGAGACAAAGTAAGTTTAACAAAGAGAATGGGAGACCGACACCCACTGGCTCACACACATACACTTCACACTCACGTCCTGGCACACTCATGCACGCAGGCGCTCACGCGCACACACACTTTAAGATTTTCTCTTAAACCTGGACAATAGCTATATTTTATGATACATCATGAAGACCACTATGTTACTCTCCTTTATTCTATTAAAATAGACCAATTAAGTTAATGCACCCCCTGGCATGGCTTCATTCCTGGAAGATCATATTTTACTGGACTTCTTACATTTGCTTTCATCTTCACTAAAGGAGAATGAAGTGAAATCCATTATGGGTATTACATGAAGGGCTGCCTTTGCAAAGGAAAGAATGTTCTCTTTCTCTCTCTCTCTCTTGTTTTCCCCATAAACAGAGACGGCTCTTTGGGTGGGATTTAGGGTGGGATTTAGGATGTCACCTGCCAGAAGGCTATGGGAAGTGGCGTGTCCTCGAAATTCAGGAACTCTGTCCCTGTTCCGATTTTCATACTCCCGATGCTGGGACCACACCCCCAGAGTTTCTGATTTATGGCAGGGCTGGGGAGTAGATGTTTTGCAGTTTTAAATTTCCACAGGTGATTCTAATGTACAGCGAGCACTGAGAATCACTGATCTAAAACATAGACACAGAGGACACGGCTAGGAAAAATTACGGGCTTTAATAGATTGTGAAGGACCATCAATGTCTTTCTTAGGAATTTGGACCTTGGTTGATAGGACCTAGGAGACACTGCATGTTTTTAATTAAGGGAATTACAAGATTAGATACATTTTTGAAAAACAACAGGTAGCCATGGACAGACTAGAGGCAAGAATGCCGTTAGGGGTGACAGAAGGTGGCTCCACACTGCAGCGCCCCCATCTGGCTCCAGGAGGAGCGGAGCACACGTGGCTGGAGGCCATGATGTAGGGAGAGGAGGTGGAGATTCGAGGGAGGGGAGCTGAGAACAGAGCCTAGGAGGACACAAAGTAAAGATGTGGGAAATAGCACCCCGCGTTGTGGGATTGTGTCTGAAGAGGATAGTGTTTGGAAATGCCCAGCGGCAAGATTCCTTCAAGTCATGGACTAAAATCACACAGCACCATGCTTCTCAAACTTTGATGTGCACAGAACAGGACCTGGGTTTTGTACAAATGCACATCGCTGCACAATAATGTGAGTGCCCTTACTGCTGCCCGACTGCACACTTACAAATGGTTAAAATTGCAAATGTTATATTATAGATGGTAATCTAGTAAAATGATAGATTTTTACTCTAGCAAAATGAATTTTTACTCCAATAAAAAATAGTTTTATAAAAAGGAAAGAATGTACAAAAAAAAAATACCCCTCTTTGAAAAGAAAAATCAAGAAGCCCAGCAGAGTCCCAGAGCCGTGACTGGCATAGGAGGGACGGGGGCAGGAAAAGTCGGGCACACCCGTGATGGGGTCTGCAGGGACCAAGGGAGATGTGGGGTGATAGTAATCAGCTGGGAGGTGGCACTTCTTGGGCAGTAAAAGAATTCACTTATGAGGTGCCTGCTTCCTTTGGGAGGGCATTGGGGGGGGCAACTGCTGAGAAGACATTTGGATCCCAAAGAAGTCTGAGGGCTGCAGTCAGGGTTGTGGACAAGGAAAAGCGAATTGCCTAAGGCAGTCCCCAGTGGCCGGGCAGGCTGGAAGTTTGGGCACATGCCTTGGCCACATGCACCATGATGCTGGAGTGCACAGGCATGCTGGCGGGACACCGGGTCAGGTGTTCGTGTCAGGGAGGTTTGCAGAAGGGTGAAAGCCCCAAGCAGTGCTGCCCACCACCACCCCCCCGCCCCAGAGCACTGGGAGGGATGGCCCAAGTCTATTGGAGGCAAGGAGGGGACAACATGGGCATCAGCAGTCACCTTGTAAAGGCAGAACTGGGCTTAAAAAATAAGTCTGCGACCTCTTTGCACCTGGAAGGGAGTGCTGAACAGGAGCAGAAGCAGGTGGCCTTTGGGGGAATCCCCTGTTTCCGCCAGGTGCTTCCGGCCTCCCAGGCTGAGGTGCGAACCCAGCTGAATCCTGGGAAGAGGAGGCACAGACTGGTCCTGAGGAGCTCAGGTGCAGGGCCTGGTTGAAGAGCCAGGTCCTGCCTCAGTGCACTTCCTGGCCTCCCGTACCGGGTATTTCCCTCACTCTAATAAGCTCAGAGCTTTGGAAACATGCTGAACGGGGGAAGCAACGCTGACCTCCAACTAGCCTCCCGCAGATCACCCGAGGACATATCTCTTTCTTCTTGCTGCTGTAACAAACCATCGCAAACATGGTGGCAAATACCCACTTTTTAACTCACTGTTCTGCAGGCTAGAAGTCCAAAATGGGTTAAAATCAAGAAGTTGGCAGGGCTGCATTCCCTGGCTTGTGGCACCGCGCTGAGCCTGCCTCAGGGGGCATCACCGAGACTCTGAATTTCGAGTCCCCCTTTGGCTTACAGAGACACTGGGTTGCACTGGGCCCACCTGGATAATGCAGGACAGTGTCCCTATCCGAAGGGCAGCTGATTTGCAGCCTTAATTCCATTGGCAACCTTGACTCCCCTTGCCATAACATGTAACTTATTCCCGTGTTCTGGAGACAGAGACAATTTGGGGTCTACTATTCTGCCTACTACAAAAGATATGTGATTTCCTAAAAAAGTGGTCTTTCCAAACTTCCACACATCTCAAAGGCCGTATTAGGGTACTAATCTATGGTAAAAGCCTATAGATTATTTTAATTGGTTAAAAACCCAAGGATGGGCCCTTTACTTACTATGAGAATTCAAAGTGAAATAAAACTAGAGCTATAAAAGAGGAATGATGGATAATGTGGGGTGAATTATTAACCAATCAAATTTAATTACAGCCAAATCAGATAGGCTCCTAACATTTTCAGGAAAAGACGGACAATAAAAAAAGTAAACTTGGATATTCTAAGAATGTATCTTAACATGCCATTGTGGTTTTGACTTTTATCAGCTAGGTAATGAATAAACAGAATATTAGGAATTTAGATAAAAAGCTTAACCAAATAATTAACTTTCATATATGCACACACATGTTTACACAAACAGTATTAATTCCCATGGTAGCATGGGTGTTCATTTAAAGTCTGATCTTTTTAGTCTATTGTGGGTACATTCAAGTCTACAAAATCACATGGTAGCTCCTCATTAGGAGATAAAATGTTAGTCATAATTACTCTAGCACTGTATTTCCCAGGAAAAAATGTCTAGGGTCATACAAGTGTGGAAAATGTCAAATTAAACACAGTTCATCCTTTTTTCTTCCTGAAGCTTTGCTTAGTGCTTTGACTTGCTGATGCTCATTGTAAATCTCAAAGAGAGCTTCTAGTCTGTATGGTCTCCAGAACTTCTTTGAAAGGAAACCCCTTCTTGCACAGTGATTAATCCATCAACACTTTTTATAGGCAGGAATATGTGGGGAAGCCTATTCCCCCCACATATTCCCCCACGTATAAAATATAGATAGATAGATAAATATAACATATTTATAGATGAATGGATATGTATATATATGCAGGATATTTTACCAAAAAAAGAAAAAATGCAAGTGCAAACATTTCTAGGACATAATTAAATGTGAACTCTGATGACATGATTCTAAAATGCTAAGTTTATATTTGTATCTTTGTATCTCCTGCTAGACTGTGGGCTCTTTGAGAGCAAGACTTTGTCTTATCTTTTCATATCTAATGCCTATAAATATTTGTTAGAATAAAGATGGCAAAAATATCTTTTACAAAGTAGCGTCTTATCATATTATAAAGATGCAGATTACAGGCAAACCCAGGATGTATTTATTGAACAGAAGGTTGTAAAGTTAGGCACGTGGTCTTGAAAAATATTTGTTAAGAAAATACATTGATAAATGAATGAATGGAGACAAAATTTTAACTGAGGAGATCAACATCACCTACTTGAAAGATGTAGTACTTGGGGTTTTCCAGAGAAACAGACCATCCAGATGATAGATAGATGATAGATAGATAGATAGATAGATAGATAGATAGATAGATAGATAAGAGATAGATAGATGATAGATAGATAGGTAGATAGGTAGATAGAGTTATTACAAGGAACTGGCTTTGTGATTACGGAGGTTGAGAAGTCCCAAGATCTGCCATCTGCAAGCTGGAGACCCAGGACAGAGTCCAGTGTATAATGGTGTATAATTCGGTCCAAGTCCAAAGGCTTGAGACCCAGGGGAGCAGGTGATATAAAGTCCAGTCTGCGGGCAGGAGGGACCAGTGTCCCAACTCAAGGAGGCAGGCAGGAAGGCAAAGGAGCGAATGCCTCCTCTCCCCAATCTTGTTTTGTTCAGGCCCACCTGAACAAAGGTGGGATAGGGCCCCCACCACACTGAGGAGCATTATCTGCTTTACTGAATCCATCATTCAAATGCTAATCTCATCTGGAAACACTCTCACGGTCACACCCAGAAACCAAGTTTAATCTGGGCACCCACGACTGGTCAGATGGACCTTGGCAACGTGTTTGTCTCTGAAGAGCTGAGGCTAACGCCAACATGGAAGAGTGGAACGAAGAGAAGAGCTGAGCCTTCAAGTGATGTGGGTGGTGGTCACAGTCTCAAAAGGCCACAGGGTTTACATGAGGAGAAATTCTGTACAAAAAGAGAGATAGGAGCAAATTCAAGGCGGATAAAAGTAAATAGATCTTGAGGCACCTGAGCGACTCAGTGGGTTGAGCATCTGACTCTTGATTTCAGCTCAGCTCGTGATGTCAGGGTCCTGGGATCAGTCTACTGGATCTTCATATTTGTAGTGCCCCCTGGGCACTCTGCACATAGATCAAATTATCTAATGTTCACTATGCCTTTGTAAGGCGATATGATTACACCCACTTTACCTGTGAGGAAACACGCAGATAAAGGGCATGGAGGTGTCCCAGCCTGTAAGTGATGGAGCCAAATTCACATTTTCAACCATTATGTCATGTGACCTCTGAACTAGATTTTGTGTCAAGGAGACAAGAATTGGATAAGTAAGTTGGGCCCAGGTTATAGGTGAACTTGACAGTCAGGCAGAGGAAACAGAATATGCTTGCACTGGTGATATGGATCCATTGTGTGCTCTTCGGAACAGAGTGACCCAGTTAAACCCTAATTAAGGAAGATAGCTCTGCAGACAGGCAGAGTGGCATCAGGAGGAGAGACATGGATGGCGAGAGAACCAGCAGGAACCAGTGCAGGTGTAGGGAGTTAGAAGGGACAGAACGGAAAGGAAATATCCAATTTGAGGTCTGTTTCAGGGGAAGAAATAACAATAGTTGTTGGCAGAGAAAGAAGGGAATGAGAGACAAGTAGAATCGAAACCAGAGTCAAAGTCTCTAGCCTGGGTGCTGGGCTGATGAAAAGCCCACTGAATTATGGCATGCGATAGACTAGTTTTCTCCCTTTCCCTCCAGAAAGAGTTAAGGACATGACATATAATCAGGAGAACCTGCTAAAATCCTTCTTGGTGATAATATTTCTCAATAATTCCATAACTCCCATTTCAAGCAACTGAAGCTGCCGCTGATATAGTTGCCTTTGGGACTCTAGAGGCAATCTCGGACCCTGGCTGTCAAGAAGCCAAGCTTCTCAAGGAGAGGGGAGAGAGAACACCTCTTGACCACATCCTTTGATTTCAGGTGGTAGATTTATTTTTAATACACAGAAAGTGGAAATTCTAATCTTCTGAGTTAGACGGCAACCCTTACCTCCCTTCCCATTTAATCTTGTTTAGCTCCAACTCTGAGCTGCTGCATCCCTAATGCTTCCTGCTTTAGAATTACAAAATATCACATTGATATAGGCTGACCTTCAGATGACTCATTTCACGTGAAAAACTGGTCCTAAGATGTGCATATACTTTACAAGTTACTATGAGACACTAGGGGGGTCAACTCCACATTCATTTACTGAGTGAGTCTACAAAGACCCACATAAAATCCTGGTGGGGGTACCAAAAATGCTTTGCTCAAGGGCCCTGTATTTCAGAAACTGTCACTCCAGGGAGTTAGGTAGAGAAAGATACAAGACACTGCACAGATAAGAAACCAGAACAGTAGAAACAAAACGAGATAAGATCTCAGAGAGGGGACAAAATAAGGAAATGTGGAGGGATTTAGGAAAATTTTCAGAAAGGATGCTAAGATTGAGCTGAAGCCTAAAGAATAAATAGGCTTTAGTGAGAAGGGACAAGCATTCCATGCTAGCGTAATAACATAAAATCACAAGAGGGAATGAGCTATATATATTGAGCATTTGGTGGCCAGCCAGAGCTGGGCCACACAGTGCATGAGGAGACAAGGTAGGACGTAAGGGTCGGACCCGGACATGGGCATCAAATGCCACGAAAATATGTTTGGACTCTATCAAGTAGATTGAACAAAGCCATTTGAAGGAGTTTAAGGACGGGGGTGCTGTGGCCCTACTGGAATTTAAAGAACAACCTTATTTGCAGGGGTGAGAGATCAGAGGCGATAAGACAAGTAGGAGTCTGTTGGCATTGAGCTCTGTGGTCCTCTCTGAGAACTATCGATGTGAGTCCGAATAAAGAACGTGAAGGCACAAGGGAAAGAGGGAAAAGATAAACGGAAGGTCCTTGGAATACAAGAAAGAAAGCACACATTTATAATACCCTAGAATCTTTCGGCACTCTTCGACGAAGAAGAGCAAGTATGTTTATTCCGAGGTATCTTATGGTTTTTGGTGCTATTGTAAATGGAATCGTTTCTCTAATTTCTCTTTCTACAGTTGCATTGTTAGTGTATAAGGAAGAAACTGATTTCTGTGCATTGATTTTGTATCCTGCCACATTACTGAATTGCTGTGTGAGTTCTAGTAATTTGAGGGTGGAGTCTTTTGGATTTTCCAGATAAAGTATCATGTCATCTGCAAAGAGAGAGAGAGTTTGACTTCTTCTTTGCCAATGTGAATACATTTTATTTCTTTTTGTTGTCTGATTGTTGTTGCTAGGACTTCTAGTACTCTGTTGAACAACAGTGGTGAGAGTGGGCATCCTTGACGTATTCCTGATCTTAAGGGAAAGGCTCTCGTTTTTTCCACACTGAGGATGATACTCGCTGTGGGTTTTTCATAGATGGATTTTATGAACTTGAGGAATGTTCTCTTTATCCCTATACTCTGAAGCGTTTTAACCAGGAAAGGATGCTGTATTTTGTCAAATGCTGTTTCTGCATCAATTGAGAGGACCATATAGTTCTTCTCCCTCCTCTTATTAATGTGTTCTAATCACATTGATTGATTTGTGAATGTTGAACCACCCTTGCATCCGGGGGATAAATCCCACTTGGTTGTGGTGGATGATCCTTTTAATGTATTGTTGGATCCTATTAGCTAGGATTTTGTTGAGAATTTTGGAATCCATATTCATCAGGGATATTGGTCTGAAATTCCCCTTTTTGATGGGGCCTTTGCCTGGTTTGGGGATTAAGGTAATGCTGGCCTCATAAAATGAGTCTGGAAGCTTTCCTTCTATTTCTATTTTTTGAAAGAACTTCAAGAGAATAGGTATTATTTCTTCTTTGAATGTTTGGTAGAATTCCCCCAGGGAATCCACCAGGCCCTGGACTCTTCTTTTTTAGGAGGTTTTTGATCAATTCTTCAATTTCGTTACTGGTTATTGGCCTATTCAGGTTGTCCATTTCTGCCTGTTTCAGTCTTGGTAGTTTATAGATTTCCAGGAAGGCAACCTTTTCTGCTGGGTTGCTTAATTTATTGACATATAGTTGTTGATAATAATTTCTAATAATTGTTTCTATTTCCTTGGTGTTAGTGGTGATCTCTCCCCTTTCATTCATAATTTTATTAATTTGGGTCCTTTCTCTTTTCTTTTGGATAAGTCTGGCCAGTGGTTTATTGATCTTATTAATTCTTTCAACGAACAAGCTTCTAGTTTCATTGATCTGATCTACTGTGTTTCTGGTTTCTAATTCATTGATCTCTGCTTTAATCTTAATTATTTCTCTTCTAATGCATGGCTTAGGCATCATTTGTTGTTTTTTCCTCCAGTTCTTTAAGCTGTAAAGTTAGTGGGTGAATTCGGGATTTTTCTATTTTTTTGAGTGAGTCTTGGATGGCTATGTATTTCCCCCTTAGGACCACCTTTTCAGTATCCCATAGGTTTTGGACTGATGTGTTTTCATTCTCATTGGTTTCCATGAATTGTTTAAGTTTTTCTGTGATTTCCTGGTTGACACAAACATTCTTGAGCAGAGTGGTCTTTAGCTTCCAAGTGTTTGAATGTCTTCCAAATTTTTTCTTGTGATTGAGTTCCAGTTTTAAAGCACTGTGGTCTGAGAATATGCAGGGAATAATCTCAGTCTTTTAGTATCAGTTGAGACCTAACCAAAGAGGTAAAGGATCTATACTCTAGGAACTACATAACACTCTTAGAAGAAATTGAAGAAGACACAAAAAGATGGAAAAACATTCCATGCTCATGGATCAGAATAAACATTGTTAAAATGTCTAGGCTACCCAGAGCAATCTATACCTTCAATGCCATCCCGATCAAAATTCCAATGACATTTTTCAAAGTGCTGGAACAAACAATCCTAAAATTTGTATGGAATCAGAAAAGACCCTGAATCGTCAAGGAAATGTTGAAAAAGACAAACAAAGCCGGGGGCATCACATTGCCCGACTTCAAGCTATATTACAAAGCAGTGATCACCAAGACAGCATGGTACTGGCACAAAAACAGACATATAGACCAATGGAACAGAATAGAGAGCCCAGATATGGACCCTCAACTCTATGGTCAAATAATCTTCGACAAAGCAGGAAAAAATATGCAATGGAAAAAAGACAGTCTCTTCAATAAATGGTGCTAGGAAAACTGGACAGCTATATACAGAAGAATGAAACTCAACCATTCTCTAACACCACACACAAAGATAAAGTCAAAATGGATGAAAGACCTCAATGTGAGACAGGAATCCATCAAAATCCTAGAGGAGAACATAGGCAGGAACCTCTTTGACATCTGCCACAGCAACTTCTTTCAAGATATATCTCCAAAGGCAAGTGAAACAAAAGCAAAAATGAACTTTTGGGACTTCATCAAGATAAAAAGCTTTTGCACAGCAAAGGAAACAGTCAAAAAAATAAAGAGGCAACCCACAGAATGGGAGGAGATATTTGCAAATGACACTACAAACAAAATGCTGATTTCCAAGATCTATAAAGAACTTCTCAAACTTAACACCCAAAAAACAAATAATCAAGTCAAAAAATGACTTGAACAGACATGAACAGACACGTCTCCAAAGAAGACATACAAATGGCTAACAGACACATGAGAAAATGGTCATCATCATTAGCCATCAGGGAAATTCAAATCAAAACCACATGGAGATATACCACCTTACACCAGTTAGAATGGCAAAAATGGACAAGGCAA
>NW_027397141.1:1721081-1770571 GCF_003265705.2 Callorhinus ursinus
TCCATCCCTCCATCCGTCCATCCATCCCTCCCTCCATCCATCCCTCCATCCATCCCTCCATCCCTCCATCCGTCCATCCATCCCTCCATCCATCCATCCCTCCATCCCTCCATCCATCCATCCCTCCATCATCTATAAACTTACATTTGTTTCCTAGAGCTGCTGTAACAAGGTAGCACAGCCTGGGTGGCTGAGACAATAGAAATTTGTCCTCTCACACTCTGGAGGCAGAAGTCCGAGAACCAGGTGTGGGCAGGTTGGTTTCTTGTCCTGTTCCTTCAAATTCCGGCAACTTGTTGGCGATCTTGGGTATTTCTTGGCTTGTAGACACATCACCCTGGTCGCCACCTTCACCTTCACTTGGCATTCTCAGTGCATGTGTTTCTGCGTCCAAATTTCCCCATTTTATAAGGACCCAGTCATACTGAATTAGAGCCCACCTTAATGATCTCATCTTGCCTTCACTACATCTGTGAGACCATATTTCCAAATAAGGTCACATTCTGAGGTTTTGGGGGTCAGGGTTCCAACGTATGAATTGGGGAGAAACATAATCCAGCCAGTAACACTATCTATTCATGTCTACACACATACACACATAAGCACACACATGAGAAGGGCTATAAAGTATTTGCAGTCCTTTAATAAAATCCTGCCTTTTGATCAAAGCTTGTTCTTGGAACATACAATTTTATTCCAACACATACCGGCAAATTTTTACAGCTCAGTTCAAAATACATATATATTTTGTGTTTAACACATAACCTGGGACAATAAAAAAAATGCAACCATAATAATTTAGCCCTAGATGTATGACTAAAACATTGAAAATGGTCCAACATAATTTTTAAGTAGAATTATTGGTCCTTAATCAAATATTACTCAGTGGAAGAAATGGTGTCACTAGTAGAAATTATAATTTGATTTACTTACTGCTTCAGACGTAGTTATACAGAGAAATGCCAGCTTTTTATTAAAAATTAAGAAAACATTGTTAGAATTAATGCTGGAAAAGGGTCATGGGCAGTAGAATTTCTGAATCGTGGCTACAGGTCATTCTGATGCAGGGTTGCGGGTGATAAATCTCCCTTCTTGCCCTGTGCTGGCTGCTACACAGGGCAACTACACAGGCCCCGATTTCAGAAGCTCTGGATCGCGTCTCTCATCTCATCAGTGACCACCGTAGAAGGAGGGCTGTCCACCCAGCGCCCGAAGTCTCTCATCTCAGCAGTGACCACCGTAGGCGACTACACAGGCCCCGATTTCAGAGGCTCTGGATCGCGTCTCTCATCTCATCAGTGACCACCGTAGAAGGAGGGCTGTCCACCCAGCGCCCCGCCAGGTAACTCCGCAGCGTCCTTCCACTCGGCCTCCCTCCACCCCCGCCCCCACCTTCCTCTCTAGCTCAGGGGCCCCCAGCGCGCAGTGGAGACCTCTGGGTGACTCCCGGGGACAGTCTGAGACAGCTTAGCGCCTCTGCATATATTGGTTTTCTGCCTGTGGAGCTGTGCTCTGCTCTTTGTGGGAAAAAAATTCTTATTTATCCTCAAAACTCCGTGATGCTTTGGGCGTGGGCATCTCCTACACGCGCTCGCATCACGTAGCTTGTTACCCACTAGGTGCTCACTGATGTCACTCACTCTATCATCAAACATGCGTGGGTTTTCTGCGTCAGGGGTACCTGTGTGGGTACCTGTGCTGGGTACAAAACAGGACAGCTCCCTGTGTGTGAAGGTGGCAAGATAGGGATTCGGACACATTAAGGGCCATCACATAGGACATGCGGGCACCCTGAGGGCCGAGAGTAGAACACAACTCTTGCTCTGGGGAGCCGGGAAGGGCTTCCAAGATGAAACGATGCTTCAGCCGAGACCCGTGAGTTAAGGAGGGTTTAAGCACGTGAGGGTGGAGGAGGAGACTTGGGGGAGAAGCCTGTGCAGTCTGGTGTCCCCGCAGCGAGCCCTGAGCCCCTCAGGAGAGCCAGCCCAGCTCATGTGGCCCACCTCCCAGCGCCCGGCGAGCGCCCTGCAAGGGCTACAGCAGCAGGATGCATACACCACGGTCCAGAGGGCATCGGAGAGACCGCTCTTCTTTTTCATTTTGTAGCTCAGATTCAAGAGTTCTTCTTGCAAAAGGGCAGAGAATGTGGATCACCAGCCCGTGGGGACACACGCAACCTGGGTCTCAGACATCAGGGAGAAGTTACAGATCCACGTTCTCTCTACGTCCAGGCCCTCGATGTGGGGGAGGGTTGGGGAGGGAGAAAATCCACCTACCAGGTGTTCACTGGTCAGTGTGTGAAGTATGAAGGCAGCAATCCTGTATGTGACACCCATTTCATTTTACTATTTAAACAGATGTATTTATTTTAGAGAGAGAGAGAGAGAGAGAGAGAGAGAGAGAGCATGGGCAGGGGGAGGGGCAGAGGGAGAGGGAGAGAATCTCAAGCAGATTGTGCACGGAGCGTGGAGCCCAACACAGGGCTCAATCGCATGACCCTGAGACCATGACCTGCGCCAAAATCAAGAGTCGGATCTTAACCAACCGAACCACCCAGGTGCCCCTGTGACATCCATTTTAAAGGATAAAACACCTTGCAGATTTATTTTTTGCAGTTATACTCAAAACTGCCAAAACAGAGGGCATCATAAATATATGAACCCATTTTCTCTTAATTTTTCTTCTGAGGCCAGCAATGTAAATTGTAGCTGTGTGTGTATGTACAATTATAATTGTATGTTGCAGTTGAATACATAAATTAGCATCCCTGCAAGGTGGCTCTGTCTAAGCGGTAACCAGAGAAGCTGCAGCCCTACGATCCCTTCATCGTCTTCTGGTCCCCTGCTTCTGGAAGAGTCCCACGGCATGCACGCCGGCCTCAGAGGTGACAGTGGACGGGCCTCTCCAAATGAAGTGTGGCTCCTCGGTCACCACCCAAAGAGAGAAGAAATTTGCCAGGAGGGACAGTGCTGCCTGGTTTGGGGACGCGCTGCTGAGAGGGGAGGTTATTTTTTAAAGGCTTCTGGAAGAAGCTGGTGGTGTTTGTTCTCTCGAATAATCGCACAAAGACCCTGCTAATGTTTCTGGGGCCACAGCCCCGGAGGAGGCTAATTTCCAGCCGAGGACAGGTGAGAAGCTGGAAGGGATGTGAATGGGGGTTCTCGGGTCCGTGCTCATCGACGTGCTAATCGAACAGCCGTGTCCTATTAGAAGAGGCGCCAAGAGGCCCGGAACAGGCCTCTGTGTGCAGCGTTCTCCACTTTCCTGCACGGCAGCATCAACCGTGTTTCCAGAAAACACGAGTTTCTTCCTCGTGGAGAAAGAGCTTACCCGGAGGTAATAAGTCATTACGTTTTTTACAAAGGTTTCCAACAAACAGTTCTCCAAAGACCCAATTTTCCAGTCCTGCCCCCGATCATTTCCTAGCCTACTTCTCCGGCATCTTCACATCCATCTCTCATCAGAGCCTTTGTGGGAGCCCTGGAAACTCGGAGCAGGGCAGCCCCTGCTCCCCTCCCTCCACCCCTGCCCTGACCCTGAGATGGTGGCACCACCCAGCGAGGGCCAACTTCCAGCTCCTGGACCTAGGGGCTTGGCTAATCCATGGTGCCAGCAGGTGGCAAACCTCAAGGATCCTCAGTTAGGAAAAAAAGTTCCATGAAGGAAGCTCTACAGACATGGTGACTTTGCTGTTCTGTTCGGAGAAGTACTGCTGAGAGCAATTGCACGGTTACTCACTGCGCAGACACCGATACAGAGTTGGGGGCATACGGCATTCCCTGCCTGGTCGTGGCCAGACTCCCGCCTGTGGCGCCTGACCCCCCCCCCAAGCACCTGCAGGCGGCTTGCCCTTCCCGAAGCTTTCTCGGCGCCGGGAGGGGGCCTGGAGGTCAGCGCGGGTGGGTGGTTACCCCCCACTCTCCGGCGCCCTGTGGCCCTGAAGCCGGGACAGGAGTTGGCCGTGTGCAGAAACGAGCTCCCCGTCCCCAGAGAATTCACTCTTCGTGGGCCGCCCCCATGCTGCTCCTGTATTTCCACATCAACTATTTGCACACAAGTGCCTGTGTCCTGGTGTGCTTGGGGGGAGCCTCGTGCGGCACTGCCCCCCCCGGACACTGCCCTCTTGGCCTCCGCAGAAGGAGGGCGGGGGGCACCGGCCTGGAAATAGCAGCAACCCTGCTCACGGTGCACACAGCAGGTCCCGGAGGGCGTCCTCATGTGGCAGCTTGTGCGACGCTCACAGGCCACCTGGGCTCTACCTGGGCCCCGGCTCAGCCTGCCCTCACCCTCTCCCCGCTGCCATACTCACCCCTTCCTGTGGCGCGGCCTTTCCCACCTTCAGGTTTCTTTCCGAGTTCCAAAGCTGGGTGCTTCTTTTTCACCTGTAGAGTTGGCCTCTGCCAGGGGCCCGCCCAGCTTCCAACTCACCTGCAAGTGTACCGCGAACCACCTGGGCAGAAGGGAACTTGACCTTTTACATCATTTTGTCCCTTTGGTCCGGGGGGGCGGGGGGGGCCAGCCTGCACGGCTTGGCCACCTTCTTCACACACGGGGCACGGGTACGAGTATATTTTCTTGTTGCTTCCACAGACCTCAGCATACAGTTTTGTCTCATTTTGTTTTTATAGGGAAGGTAGTTCTGCGGGTAATACTTTCACGTGTATGCCTTCATCTGATTTCTCCGTAAGTGAGGACTGATCACTGAGTCTTTTTCTTAGCTTTTAATTTCACTCTCGCCATGTACATTTGCTCAAAGATGAGCTGACGGACACATACCGTTTTCCATAACAAGAGGAATGAAGCACTACAAGGGGGACGAAGATGTCTGTATTTAAAGGACAATGTGATCCAAAGGGGTCGCTGGATGGCCTCTCTTTCTCTCCCCACGGTGTCCACGAGGCACATGGCCCTCACGTAGGCAGCGACAGATCCCACCTGGGGTGAAACCCTTGACTCTTTCCCGGTTACAAACTTACCAGGCAGCAAGAGGACTGGAAGGAAAGAGGACAGATGAGCACATAGCTGACATTGCACCCCGTTACTCAATCGGTGGAAAGGGTAGACCCTGGCTGACTCCAAATAAATCCCTCTGTGTCTTGGGACCAAAGGGTGGAGGAGCAAATGGGGGATGAGGGGGGCAGAGGGAGAGATGGACATCATCTCGGTCTAGAATTCTGTTGCTAAATTGCTTTTCATTTCCAAGAATTTGCTCCATCTGTTACTCTCCTAACACTGTCTAGACAATTTCAAAGTATTACATAATTCATAGTGGCTGAATATTTTCCTGTTTACTACAGAGTTAGTCTACAAAGGTCACTGATAAAATAATCTTTTTAACTGGTATGAAAAACATCTCAAAAATCCAAGAAGCTTAAGAGTCAACCACACCAGTACTTTCTGATACTGATTCATGGATAAAATAAAAGCACAACAGGCCCGATTGTCCTTGGTCTCTGGCAAGGTTTTGACAGATGTCAAAAAAAAAGAGAGAGAGAGACCAGTTTGTCTCTGCACCAGTAAATGAAGACTATTATCTGTGGACAGCCTTTTGGTTTCCGAGGTGGCCTGCTGAGCAGAAACCTAATGCTGGTGGCACAGGACAGTCTGCCCTAGTTAGAGACCAGAGCTGAGTTAATGCATGATGCGCTGCAAAATAACATTTTTGGAATGCATTTAATGGAGACATTGAGCACTTTGACTAAAAAAATAATAAAAAAGAGAAAAGGAAGCAAAGCAGAAAGACAGAGAAAGAGAGACAGAGGGAGACAGAAAAGAGGGTAGTAAGGAGGGAGGGAGGAAGGAAGGAAGGAAGGGAGGAAGGAAGGAAGGAGAGAGCAGGAAAGGAGGAGGGGAGGAGAGGGGAGGGGAAGGTAGGGCAGGAAGGGAAGGGGAGATACCACCTTCTGATTAACGACCTAGCAGTATCCTTCTCCAGGTCCAGGGTGACCCATCCGCTGAGCTCAGGGAAGCCCATCTCTGCTTTGAGTGGGGCTCACCAGCCTGTGTCCCGCAAGAGCTCGGCCCTCCCCGCCCCCGAGGGCAGCCCCATACAGCGGTCAAAGCACACGCCCCTCATTTGTGGGGACACGTGCACAGAGTGGCTGCATGCTGGGGCCCCTGGGCCGGAGTGTGTTAGCGGGACAGACCTCTGTGCTCCTTCTCAGGGTCCCCGACTCCATGTCTCCTCCCAGGACCCCAGGCTCTGCTGGGACAGGGTCCTTAGGTGGAGAAATGAAGGAAACCGGTGCTCCAAAGCAGAAGCAACTTCTACTTTACTATTTTTTTCAAGGATAAACATTAAGACACTGAACTAGCCCAAAACAAAATTGTAAGAGCATCTGGGACAAAGAAATTTTTAAAAGTCTACACATCCGAGTGTGGGCCTGTGGTACAGGAGTGGGGCCCGGATGTTAATGGAGTGACTGTGGGACACGGGCAGAGTACATGCGCATGAGGGCTGCACAGAGCAAATCAGTAGCTCAGTCATACTTGAGTCTTAAAATTCTTTCTGATTGGATGCTTAACCTTTCATTGATGTAATTATTTTAGAAGAAATAGAAATACTTTGCCCATAAATCTAAGGAAAATCGAATTTTGAGAGTTAGATTTCACTGAAAAAAAGGGGGGGCATACCTACAGAAGTATATATGTCCTCAGCTCTATGGAATCTCAGAATGTGTCTGAGACCCAAACTCATCAATAAATAATCCTACATTTTGGTCAACATTTTGCAAAGTTACTTGGAATTAGCCATGTGAGAAATCAATGTTTGACCGTAATCTATGGCTTCAATTGACATATATATTACAATTCTCTTTGAGTTGAATTTCACGATAAATATGACATTATGTTAGTCTACAGGACAATATATGACATTAGATTGGATCATTATTTGGTTAGCGATAACCTGATTAACCTACATATTTCACATGGATTTACACACATATATGTACACATATGCTTTTATTTTACATGTAATTTATGTATGTAAATATAATCCACCTAATGTATTTTACACAGATATTATGTATAATATAAATACACTTGTATATTTTATATCAAGTCCAGGTGAAGTAAAAATCACACTAAACTCTAATTATGCATGGACATAAATCTTCAAGAAACCACACAAAACTCCCACAGCATGAATATTTATTTATCCTTAGGGTGCACTTTTTATCAGTGTCAGGTATGAATTTTTAGTTAATTACACGTGTAGCCATTTGCCATGTAAATGCAAAATAAAGAACAAAGTTAATTTATAAGCAAAAGCATCAATAAGACAAATGTTCCCTCCCTAAAATTATGTTTAAATTTTAAGATTTCCTAACTGTGTTTAAATACATACGTATTTTAGAACTAGAATTACAGTGACATAACAAAACCGGTGTATAAATGGGCCTACCACATATTTTTCCTAATCCTTGTGGCCATCATGAAGGCAATGTAATTTATATACTTGGGATTTGTATGTATTTCACATTTAATTATGTACAAATTACATTTACTTGTAATTTACATACTACAGGAAGGAACTTTTAAAGCCTGTTTTAGTTACCTATTGCTATCATAAATCACTACATTACTCCAAAGTTAGGGATTTGATACGACAATAATCATGTATCTGCCGTGCTTTATGTGATCAGGAACTCAGGCCGAGCACGTGGAGTGCGGTATATGCTCCCTGATGTGTGGAGCTTCTCCAGAACACCCCAAGGCCAGGAGCCAGGATCACCTGAGCACTCCTCCTGAGATGCAGAGCACTTGATGAAGAACAGTCTTCCCGAATACCCACACACAGACTTCCCACAACACAGTGGCTGGATTCCAAGGGCAACCATTGAGAAAAAGAGAAAGAGGCCATATTGCATATGCCCATCTAGCCTTAGAAGAGACAGCACCCCTTCCACCACTTTACACTGCTTGAAGCAGTTACAAGCAGAAGGAGGGTACAGCGCCCAAATCTCAAGGGAAGGGCATCAACAGAGCACTGTGAGGACATGCGGGCTGGGATACATAGCGATGTGGCCACATGTGGAAAATACAGTGTACAAAAGCCTGCTATTCACTTGCTTTTAGTACACACATAATGGTACTTTGAACACTTAATAAGCTACTTCTCATCTTTTTTTAATAATTAGAATTTGAAATTCTTTTCTTTTTTTGACAGTGTATTTCTATTATTAAACCAAGTAACATTTATGACATTTCCTATTCTACAAAAATTTATTTATATAAAGGTTAAATACTCTTTTTGTCCAAGTTAAAGATGAAATTCCTGCAGCAGATAATTCAAGAATATTTTAAAAATCTGGACAGTCAAAAAGCATATGTGTGGTGTGAATTTAGCACAATTTCTTTTCTAAAGGAAAATGAAAAGAAATAGTTATGGGAATTTAGCACAAATGGGGAAATTTATGGAATGGAAAAGCTTTAAGATGCATCTTGGAAAAATCTGGAGAGAGCTCTAGGATATTGGTGGAGAGAAATGGGAAGGTTTCTGACTGGGAATAAAGCAGATGTAGCAAGTTGATGATTTCCTACAGCAGGCATTACTCACGAGATTCCGGAAAGTATGGGAAAAAGAAGCTGCTAGGGGCTTAAGGTCAAATTAATTAGAAGGGAAAATGTTTATCTCAAGCCCACACACCTTTAAAGGAAAGCAAAGGAAGCACGGAGCCCTTAGGAGAGGATGACAGTATCCGGGGTGATACCCACACAGTTAAGAAGCTCCTCCGCACAAACCCCTGAGCACTGAGTAAGGAGGCAGGTCAGCATGTGGCACAGGCGAATCCCCACTGGCCAGGGGCCGTGCCTGGATGCAGCAGAGAACACCCTTCTCCATGAATCACCAGTCCGAGTCACAAACCACCCAGACACACCAATGGATCCAGCTCTGTCCTCACTGACAGGTAAGGCATTATTAGAGCAATCCGCCCAACGAGGCAACTGTGTGTTAGAAGCACAGAGATTGGTTCGAAAATCACACAGAAACTAAGTTACGGTGTAAAATCAATGACCCAGATGCGCTCCCGTCTGGTACGCTTCGCTCCCATGTGTCTGCTACTATGGGGTGACATATTTGGAATCCAGTATTTATGTCCGGTTCAGTCACTTTTGGATAAAGAACGAGAAGTTCTGAACTGTGGTTTGGCTGTGACCATCAGAAGCCAAGCGGCCAGTGAAGGGAAGGGTCGGTTAGATGACCCTGAAGCATCCTTCCAGCTCGAAGCTCAGACCACCGGTCTCTTCCAGCTGAAGTAAAGCTGACGGCGTCTGAAATGCTCACGTGGGGAAGCAACAACACCCAGACGGTCGGATGCGGGCGTCTGCTGACCCATCTCACTGCGCTGCCACCACCCTGCAAGGTGCAGAACGACAGCATCCACGTGGGAACCGGGGCTGGTCCAGGCGAGGCACCGACAGATGACGCCCACCTATCCCTACATGGTGGCGGGCATGTGCCACGTGGGGGCCGTGGAGGCGGCTCAGCTGTGGGGGCCCCGACCCATGGATGCGGGCAAACTGAACACACACCTGGTGTCTACCTCCCGTGCCAAGAAACGGCTGTCATGCTCACTAAGAATGCAATTTTAGGTGTGTTTAAATAAAATTCAAAAAAAAAAATCATTGCTTCAATGTTTTCAGTGTTTTAAGATCCGTTCTTTCTGGTCCAGTTCATAATTATACCAGGTATCTCCTCTTCACCTGCACTGAGCTTCAAAATCAGGGCTCCGATTAACATCTAACATAAGGCTACTACCGACCTTCTGACCTCACGTCGGGGGATCATCTGCTTTGGGGCTTTGGGTGATCGCGGGTAACTGAGACTGCAGAAAGCAAACCCATGAACGGGGGCGGGGTGGGGGGCTGACGTTGTGTCCACCCCCAGGGAGGGCTCTTCCTCTCTGAGGGAAGAGCTGGGTTTGAGGATCATCAGCTCCCACACCCCCAGGTGTCGCGGAACTCCCCACTAGCATGCTGGCGGGACTGACCTGGTCACGGAACATGAGACACTCTGAGGAGAAGAGACACGAGCCCACAGCTCGGGCTCCCTAGGGTGGAGCATTAGAGGCAGTGCCGATTTTAAAAACAGTGGTAGCAAAGTAATTGAATAATTCCAAAGCAATATCACATACAGGCGAAAGTAGTGTGTCCTTAGTTGTTATTTTAACACACGTGTGGGAGAAGGTGCTTGCGTGTGTGTCTGTGTGAGTGTAAGACAACCCAGAGGCAGTGTGGTGTGACACAGAGTGTGGGCAAAGAAAAAAGTAGATCTGTGGGTCACAGATCAGAAAAATGGGTTCAGTTTCAAGAGAAATTCGTAGCTGAGGCGGAGTGGCAAGTATCTAGTCGCTCTTTCCCTTCACGGGAAGTAATGGGCTGTATTCCATGACACTCGGGTTTAGCATTTAATGCAAGATTCAGCTGAAAATGGGACAGACATGCGAGTGGTATTCGAGCTGTAGTGTTCTTTTTTTGAAATGGAAATGTTCGGTGGCATTACAGAAATAGCTGCTCTAACATCGGGACTCTGCATCTCTCAGCTAATGGTAGGGTGGCATCAGATGCATGAATAAGAGATTCATGAATTTACTGCTTCTCCGCACGCCTCCCGGGGAGTCCATTATCTACAAGGCGCTCAGGCAGCAAAGACCCTCCCGAACGGAGGTTCACCTAGTACAATCCAGTTAACTCTGCGGGGCTTGAGGACAGCACATCTCCAGTGTCAGTGTGAGTGCACATCACCAGGGGTCTGCTCACATGCAGGGGGATTCCGGGGGTCTGCATGGACTGAGGATTCTGCATTGCTAGCAATTTAGGCGAGGCCAGTGCCCTAGTCCCTGGACCACAGGTTGAGAAGTAAGGCCTTGATTGCCCATTCATTGTGCGCGGGTGCCAAGGTCAGATCCAGCCACGCCGAGGTAAACAAGACCTAGTTCCTGCCCTCGGGGGACGTGGAATAAGCAGATGACGTTGACATCCAAGTTCAGTGTCGCCATGAAGGCCCACGGAGGCTATGGTGGGAGCAGAAGGAGAAGCTTGGCTCCGGTTTGTGTCAGCACTAGGAAGACTTTTGGAACAACCAATGTCGATACAGCTAGAGAGTGACGGGGAGGCCTTACTCTGCGGTGTTAGTGTTAGGGGCCACCCCTGGACTGCCCCAGACATCCCCTCAGCCCTGCATGGGAATAAGAAGGCAGCCACGGCCAGTGCTCTGTCCCCAAGAGGCTTCCAAATGTCACAGATAGGATGTGGTGGGGAACCAGAATAGAGGCACTATTTATAGACAGTGTCCTCCCAACAGCCTTGCTAGTTCATGTTGTTCCAAATAGATATTTAATTTTTTTTAAAAAAAGGATTCCAGCCTACACATCCTCCTACTTATCAGGGTCTCAGAAACCAAGAAGTGGGGACATCTTCGCATGCACAAGATGACTCGCAGTCCCTCCCCCAGGCCATGCTTCACAGCGTGGCGACACTCCACTTCCGGACCTGCCCTCCCCGAGCTCTCTGTCTCCTTAAACAAAACACACTGGAGTGTGACATTTCCGCCCAATATTACCCGGGGTTTGGCCGTGCACTTCATGGTCCCACTATACCTCTTTTTTATATACCTATTTTCCAAGACCAACATTTTATCAAGGGATTGTTGAATGCTTCTCAGTTTCTCTGTATCTTACAGTTATTATTGTTAGATATCCAAAGTAGTGATAATTTTTTTGCCTATCACCTAATTTAGGTTGACGAAGTGTACTCCAAATATATCAAACTCTGCCGGCGGGAAAACTGTAGGAATTCTATTGATTCTATACATGAGGGGGTTTTGTGTCTGGAAAATATAATTATGTAAGCAAAACAAGTGCTTCTTCTTACAATTATAAATATTAATGTTCTACTCTTTTAAAGAAAAATAAATACTTAGTATGGGTTCTTTTCTAATGAAGATGGTTCAACTAAAATAACCAGCAAGATGACCTAGAAGACATGGAAAACTTCCTGCTCATAAAAGACATAAAATCCAGGGGCGCCTGGGTGGCTCAGTCATTAAGTGTCTGCCTTCGGCTCAGGTCATGATCTCGGGGTCCTGGGATCAAGTCCCACATTTGGCTCCCTGCTCAACCGGGAGTCTGCTTCTCCCTCTCCCTCTGTTGCTCCCCCTGCTTGTGCTCTCTCTCTCAATAAATAAATAAATAAAATCTAAAAAAAAGTCTTAAAAAAATGGCTAAAATTAAAAAAAAAAAGACATAAAATCCATACGAAGCGGATGATAGGAAAGAAAAGGAAACCGTTACAAACACGAGGCATAAAAGTTCAACCTGGTCAGCTGCTCAGCTGGGATGAGCTGTGTGGATTTTAACTCACCTCTTGGGTATAAAACACACGCATTTGAGCAAAAGGCTGGCCCGGTCTCGGGCTGTTGGTTGACTGCAGATTCCACACCAACATTGTTTGTGTGGAATCTCGCAGATGTGTTCTCCCGCAGATCTGCTGTCTCCCCCTGCACCCCCTGCAGCCCCTGCGGCCCCCTGAGCTCTGTGAGAGGAGCCAGCACTGCCAGAGGACATGGACCCACGGCCACCCTGCGCCCCCAACTCTGCCCCCTTTCCTTCGCTTAGTATTTACGCAGAGCCTAGACCCTTCTCCCACAGAGAGGATAGAGGTAATCTGACACTCTAATCCAGACTCATACAAATAATATAATTGCCTCAATAAATTTGTCCTCCCAAGTAAAATCTGCATTAAACACGTCCGAGATCTCAACTAAATCATATCATTTATATTAAACGTATTTTATGACAAATGGATGTATATTACTATATATTATGTTGAAAGCAATCAAAATGGCAATAAAGGCAACAAGCACTACTAAGCCAGCAGGTCCTAAACGTGCGCCGGTCGGGACCCACAAGGGTTCTTCCACTCCACACTCCAGGCTGGAGCCCCCAGAGGAGGACATGTGCACGGCAGCTTCCCCAGGGCCAGCCTCCCCTCATCACGGGCTTCCACTGGAACAGGGCTTTCCCTGGAGGTCGACTGTTGGCAAGCGCGGAGGCCGGCCAGCTCCACTCCAAAGGCCACGCACTTTCTGCCACCCCTGCGAACGACAGACACCTAAGACAAAAGGTCAACTCAGCTGCGGCCACTTCAGGGCAGGCCAGTGCATGGATGCTGGAGTGAGGGTTGCTTCCAACCTGTCTCAACAATTCATGGCTCTTGCAACAATGTTGATTGAGAATTTATAGTGTGTCAGGTGTGACCCTGGGGATGCAATGATGTAGAGGATGGGGTCGCTTCTCTCCCACAGCTCCCAGTTTACTGGGGAAGGTAAAAACAGTTAGAAAGCTGCTTGGCCCCTGGCCTGGGAGAGCCGCAAGCTGGGGCTTCAAGGGTATGGCCGATGGCGCCAAACAGCAGGTGCGGTCCTGCTGGGCTCCACAGCGGGGCAGGAACAGAGTATACATCAGGTTGGAGCTCAGGTTGGTGGAATCAAGGACAAAACCCTGCAAAGAAGATGGGTATGGTAGTCGTGCCAGGGCCGGGAGGCCAAGGGCCTTCACCTGGGGAAACCAGGGTCCAGTAACTGCCTGATCTTGTTTTACGTCTATGCAGAGCCGCACTCAGCTCTGTGGCTTTGGAAGGAACACTTGCGTGGACTTGGGCTCTGTTGGTGGAGGGAAGACCTTTGCATTCATCTGCATAGACGCTGATGTCTGCGGCCGACGTGGGCTGACGGCGTTCTCAGCACTGGGTGTGAGGCGCAGCCCCGTGCGCCAGGGACAGGGGCACAGCGGCAGATAAACCCCAGAGGACCGGAGCAGTGACCGCACGCAGGGCCGAGAGAGAGCAGAGGTTGAAGGTGACCCCACAGCCTCTCTCCTGAATGAGCCTGTGGATGGGCCGGGCACTCGTGGAGCTGCAGATCTCCAAGAGGGAGTTTCTGAGGAAGAACACATACTCCTCCTGAGACAAGCCAGGCTTTCATGCATGATTTCGGTGGGGAGGGGGTGAAGGGGTGGCCCCCACGACCTCTGTGCTCCATTAATATTAGCCAGCTAATTGTGTGCATGAAATTCAAGCCTGAGATGCCTCCATGAGCATCTCCATGGGTCCCCAACGCCTTCTACGGGGTGGATGGCCATTCCATTCCCTCCACAGCACATGCGTATGTCCTGCTGGTAAGGCTTCATGAGCGGCGAGCGGCGTGGAGCTACTCTCAGGGAGCGCACAAAACTCGGGCTTCCCGAGCACTGATGCGTGGCAGGCAATGCTCCAACGTCACCTCCCAACAACCCTAGGGGAGGTATCATTATTTCTAGCGTGCCTATTTTGCAGACGGGGAAGCCGTCAGAGACGGCTTGTCAAGGCTTCGTGGCTGGTGAGAGGCTGTGGGATTGGCGTTTACAGGTGCAAGGTATGTGCCTTAGCCTGTGCCCACAACTGCTTCTGTCTGGCACATGTTGCTTAAGCAGATAATGCTATCAAGAATGTAATGCCGTTGAAAAAGAAACCAGCTTTTCCCTCTCATGTTTCAGTTCTTTCATTAATTATTCCAGAAACATAGGTTCCATGATACCTGCTTGAGAGCCGGCAAGAACTTAATTCTCCTACACCTTAAATGACATCAGCTCTGAGGGTTTGACATAAAGAGACGCGAAACTGCTAGGAAAGTTTAATTCGCATCCCACTTAGTTCCTCTCAAAGACAGGAGTTTTGTGTCAAAGAGTTTCTGTGTCATCTCCCTAAAACTAGAGAATGAAATTTCACGGAGACCTCAAGGGTTTGTTTTGTTTTGTCGTTTTAATAAATTCACACTCAATTATCATGAATTAAATACTATGTCCTTCCTGATGAGAAGCTAGTGCTTTCATATGGACATATTTGAATTAAGAAATATTTTAATATCACCTTAAAAATTTTACAGAGCCAGCTCGTTAGCACACATCAAATTGTATGGTTTCTTGTTTGTCTGTTTTTTGTACAATGTGGCCCTTGGCTAGAAGAGGGACTCGCGGTTCTCATGCATAACCCTCCAAATGAGCCGTGTGGCTCTGGGCAATCCCTCAGCTCCTCTGCCCCTACTCGCCTCTGAGTAGAGTAGACAATCTCTCAGACCCCGGCACGCTGAGTCCATCCTTCCACATGCAGACAAAACCTGCCTGCTGACAACAAAAATTGTTGGGTTGTTTTTTTTAAACTTTAGTCCATTGTGCTGGGCTTAGATAATTTGCACAGTATCCATGGGTACCACGATTAGCAATTAAAACTAACAAGACAGAAAGCTTCAAAACAAGATAAAAAGCGTCAGAGAAAACAATCCTTTTAGAAGTAGGCAGTGGCCCCTCTTTTGTAGTTTGAAAGCATCAGGAGGCTATCCCTTACAAAAAAGTACTCTTCCCAGACGGGAAGTGTGATGTGTAACATCAATTCTTCTTGGCAGGATGATATATTAAACTAATTCACACGACCATGTTAATGAATCACGGAACACCGCATTTTTAATCAGAGGGCAAGTGAAGTACCAGAGAATTGCATGTCTGATAAAGGGAGTGGCAAGTGGGGAGGGGGGCAGACCAAATGCACAGCCACAGGGCGTTTTGTTTTCTTAGGACCATGCCTCCATGGCCAGAAAATCCAGGATCCGAACAGAGTTAACCCTCCTGTTGAGGATCTACCGTAAGCCAAGCGCTCGTCCCCAAGGTCCAATGCTGGGGGGCCGCGCGAACCGTAAGGCACGTGGAGCAGACTGGCCTGAGGCTGCCCCCTTCCATCTCTTCTCTAGACCCGCACGCCCTGGCGTTGGGTGTGGCTGTAGGGCATGGTTTGTAAATAAGGTGTGAAAAGAAGTACCTTGGGTCAGTTCTAAGCCAAGTGTTTGGGATCCAGTGCCTAATTCTCCATCCGGTTTCTTCCAGTGTCCTGCCTGAGTGTTCCAGAGGATGCCGCTAGAAGGGGGAAGGCATCTCCCAGCCTGACGGAGCATCCACGCACATGGGACTGCGGTGCTGAAGAGCCATCTGGATCTCAGTGGGCTTGTCATGAGTGAGAAACAAGCATGTGTGGCATAAAGAGCGTGGATTTTCAGGTGATTCGTAGGCAGAGCCTAGACCATCTGACTGAAACCACAGATGAAGTCTGTGGCCATGCAGGTCTGCGTCCTAGCTGGAGATGGATGACAAAGAATCAGCTAAGCGTTGTGTCACTTCAGGTGACGGAATGACTTCAAGGAGAGCTTCAGGGAGAGCTGAGCGGCAACTTAGGGAAGTTTTTATTGAAGCGGTCATATTTCTAAGGAAAAACAAAGATGGGTCATGAGAAGATTGAATGAGGAGCATTCCAGGAAAGGAGAAGGCCAAGTGCAAATCCCAGCTGCCAGACAAGCATGGCTTACTTGAGGAGGAAAAAAGGAGACAGCAGGGAACAAACTGAGGCTCAGGGCACGTCGGGACCAGATGAGGCCAAGAGGCAGGCAGGTCATGCAGGACCTCGTTCTCTGACGGTGGAGATTTCCAGTGATTTGCCCTCAGTGAAAACCGCAGCAGGCTGCTGAGCAGGGAATGGTGTGACCCGATCATATTGTATCGTATCGTATCATAGAGACATCAGTCTGACCACCGTCGTGTGGAGGGTGGGCAGCCAGGAAGCAAGAGCTCACTAGAAGGCTCGGGGACCCTTCTGGATGTGGACTATGCCATGAGCTAGGGGAGCGGAGTGAAGATTGTGAGAAGTGTCCACCTTCCCACTCGAAGCCAAAGACTTGCTAGTGACTTAGCTCGAGGATGTGTGAGAAAAAGAGAAATCAATACCAACTTGTAGTTTTGTGACTTAAGCAACTTGGTGAATGGAGTTGTGATTTTTTAAGATGGGGGAGGATCTAGACTAGAACAGGTTTGGGGGTCTAGAGTTGGGGGCGAAATCAAGAGTTCTTCCTTGAACACATGCCTACTCTTAGATATGCCTGCTGGATAAACACTGATAGGTACCTGGATATATGACTCTGGGGCTGAAATTAAGAGGTCAAGGCAGGAGACAGGCAGAGAAGATAAAAAATGAAGAGGAACGAGGGAAAGAGGACAGGGCGAGGGAGGGGTGGTAGATAGGTAGGTAGGAGATGGAGGGGGGCAGACGGATCAGAGAACCCACTGCATTTAAAGCTACAGGCCTGTGTGAGAAACCTACCAGGTGCATGGATGGGGAGGCCAGAGCTCCAAGCATTGAATCCTACAGCTCTCTGCATTTGGACCTTTAGAAGATCCTCCAGGATCTAAATAGGATGGCAAGAGGAAGCCCAGGAGAGTCTGTTGTTTCGGGAGGAAGCAAAGAAAACACTCCAGGGCAAAGGATGTGACCAACTGCATCAGGGCCGGCTGATGGGTAGAGTCAGATAAAGTGTGAGGACCACCTTTTTTTTTTTTTAAGATTTTATTTATTTATTTATTTGATGCAGGGTAGAGGAGCAGAGGGGATGGGAGACGGAGGGGTAAGAATCTTAAGCAGACTCCTGGCTGAGTGTGGAGCCTGATGCGGGGCTTGCTCTCATGACCTTGAGATCATGACCTGAGCCAAAACCAAGAGTTGGAGGGGACACTTAACCCACTGAGCCCCCACAGGCACCCTGAGGACCACCCTTGAAAGCCAGTAGCATGGAGGTCTTTGGTGTCCTTGGAAAGACAACTTCATTAGTGTTGGAGATGAGAGCTATGTTAGCTGAGTTCAGGACAGGATGAATTTTGTTGGGTGAAAACATTTCAGTTGGCTTCACTTCAATCCCACACCTTGGAAAACTGTGTTAACGGTTTCTTTAAAAGTTATAAGCACACCTATCATGCAACCCAGCTATTCCATTCCCAGATATTTACCCAACAGAAATAAAAACATATGCCCTCACAAATACTTGCACACAAATGCTCACAGCAACTTCGTTTGTATTCAGTCTGAACTGGAAACAGCCCAGACGCCTACCAGCAGGACGGACAAACATAGATGTACCCATCCGGTGGGACACTGCGTCTCAATAAAAGGAGTAAACCACTGATCCATGTAGCAACATGGATGGATCTCAAAATCACCTTGCGAGCAAAAGAAACCAGACACGAAGAGTTAAAGAGTGTATATTTATATAAAATTTCATAAAATGTAAGCTAACCGTTAGTGACAGACATAAGATCAGTTGTTATCTGGGGTAGATGAGGGAGAGATTGCCAAAAGGCCTGAAGACTAGGATTTTAGATGTACTGAGGCCTGTATATCGGTGTCCCCTTGTGGTTTTACTGCTTTTTGAAGATTTACTTATTTATTTAGGGGGGTGGGGAGGGACGGGGGAGAGTCTCAAACGTACTCTGCTCTGAGCACAGAGCCTGATCGGGGCTCAATCCCATGACCCTGAGATGAGGACCTGACCCGAAACCAAGAGTCAAACGTCTAACCAACTGCGCCACCCAGGCGTCCCCTTTTTGTGGTTTTAATTTGCCTTTCCCTGATGGCTAGTGATGTTGAGCATCGTTTCCATGTGCTTATTGGTCATCTGTATATCTTCTTTTGTAAAGTGTTTCTGCAAATTTGTTTTCTTTTGGGGGGGGGTTGATCATCTTAATATTGAGATGGAAACATTCATTGTATTGTATATTTATATGATATAAATATACACAAAAATATATTTCTTATAAACAAAAGATTTAAAGAGCTAAACCCAAAATGTGAGCTCCATCTTCTGGAGTTCTTGCTGAGTAATTAAATGCTAGGACATTGGAGGTGTCCCACGTCAGTCATCTCCTTATCGCCCACCTGGAGGAGCTGTATATATATATATATAATTTATAGTTTAATTGAAAACTTTCTTTGTATTCCTGCCATATCACATTTGGTCACAGAGAATTATATTTTCCGTCCTTCTTCATTCTGTTTGCTATTATTTTAAATAGGGTTTTCATGCTGATATTTATGAATCAACCTAAATTTATGAATTTAGATTAGTCTGAGGTTATGTGTGTGTGTGTGTGTGTGTGTGTGTGTGTGTGTGTGTGTGTACCAGGGTGATATCTTCATCACATGTTGATATTGTAGTATTGTTGACTTTATAAAAAGCAACTCTTTTTTTTGAAAAATTTTATCTTACTTTATTTATTTGAGAGAGAGAAAGAGAGCACGAGTATGGGGGTGGGCAGAGGTAGACGGAGAACAGACTCCACACTGAGCTGGGCACCCAACACTGGGCTCGGCATGAGATCATGACCTGAGCCAAAAGCAGATGCCCAACCGACTGAGCCACCCAAGTACCCCAAAAAAGAACTCTTTTAAAAACCTGGTAATGGTTTAAATAGCACTGGTGCTAACGTTGAAGTTTGGAAGGCATTTACCAGTGAAACTGTTTGGACCTGGTACTTTTTTCAAGGGGTAGCACGTTCCATATAGACAATAACGTCACTTATACGTTGCTAGGAGGTTTCAGTGGTGAAATAATGCCAGTGCTGCTTGTGACACGTCAGAAGCTCGAGGTGAACATCAGTTTCAATGTGTTACAATTTCAGATTTCCCTATCCTAGGAGCTACATTTTGCCTTGCAAATAATTAGGGAAGAAGGAAGGTTTAGAGAATGTCATGACACTATTACGCCATTCTAAAAGTCTCCATGTTCCTTAAGATTTCTCAAGAATGGGAAAGGCTTTATTTGGAAAGTCCAGCATTGACAATTCCCCTTTGTTACACTTCCCTGTCTCCACACAGAGGTACTATCTGTTAGCCTCGAACAGAACATAAAATTAAACTGCATCTGACTGACTTTGGTGGCCTTCCACAATACAGCTGGATTTTCCTCAACGTGGTGATCCTATAAGGCTTCTCTCGCAGCATCTTTTCTCGGCTCCTCTCCAGGTTATTGGTGCTTAATATTTGGATTCCCTTGTGTTGTTTTAAGTCATTATGTATTTCTCATTGCTAAAGCCAAACTCCTTTGCTTGGCGTAGAAAGCCACAAACAGCCTGCTCACATGCAGGTGTCATGGGCAATGCCCTGTGCCCTTTCTATCAACGTTATTGATATCACTTGCTGAAAATAGACTCAGACCTAATGAACAGAGAAACTGAATTAGCAACTGACATACTTAGCGCACACACACACACACACACACACACACCTCATTCCTTCTAAAAAAAAAAAAAAAAAAAAACGTTGGGTCATTAACCTGTGATCCAGAATAAGCTTTAGTGACCTCAGACCATAAATAATTCCAGCACACCACAGCATGAGTGACTGTCCGTGACTCTCGTATTTATAGTACCAGGAACAAGAGCCTGTCATACCATAATTGAAAATGCTTTCCCATTGGCCTTATTCATCAACATGTTATTAAAATCTTTGTTAAAATATTATTAGCTTGTTTAAGCTTTGTCAGGTCTTATATAAACTCCAGAATTAGCATCTCATCTAAGTGTCATGGAATGTTTTTTCCCCTTTATAATGAACAATCATGTTCCAGGTGCCCTGTGAATCCATGGTAAACTAATTAATCTTTGTCTAATGATGTTAATTAGGATGGTATTGAGACCTGTGTCTTGCAAACACTCTTGGGGCCATGACTTACTCATAGATCCTCAGGTTGACATAAAAAGCTATCAGCACGCACTCCTCTGGGAGTGCCATTTCTGACAAAAATGTTCACGTTGTAACTTTAAAGGTAATTATTTTTTGGGCAGGCAGAAAATACTGTGATTTTAGCATGCTTCTTGTGAAAAGTCACAGGATCTCCTATGGAAACATCATCCTTAGTAAGATTCCAGGTTGATGACAATTTCAGGGCACAGCAGGCTTATGGCCAAATTAAGCCACTTTCATAAAAACCAAATGGAGTTTCCGAATCACAGATAGGGACACTCCAGAGTGTATGTCTGATTCATTGGCACAAAGTCATAATTTACCTGAAGAAACAATTTTCCCGAAGGGAAAATTATAAGGACATTTCAATATCAGGAAGACTTTTCACTGACCTATCAGAGAAAAATTCTGTACGGGCAGGACATCTCTCCAAAGACACAATATCCAAAGAACATCCATGAAGTACACAGGTGAAGGCTAATTTAGTGCAACCTTTCTGGTGTCCCCTGAGTCTGGAATCAAAAGCTGTAGAAACAAGGAGATAAGCCATAAAAAGCAGAAACATGCAAACATACTTGGGGAGCTGAACTGCATACTTTTAAGATTGTGGGTGAAGTGACTGCAGAGCACGACTGGGATTAATGCAAAATAAATGAATTGTTTTGTGGATGCTTTGGCAGAAGAAGGGGGTACGCAAAAGACCAGCATGGGAACTGTTATGGGAAAGACTGGATTTTCACCAGCTCTCCAGTGACTTCATAAGCTGTGACATTTATAAAAAGCATAGTATGCCCTATGCTTCTAAATTTATGACAAGAAATATCAATAAAACTGTCCATTTGATTTCGGGCTATGGTTTTTAACCATAAAATATTCGCATATATGCACATAAAACCAAATATACTTGGTTTATTTTAATGTGGCATTTTCTTTTTAAATTAGGTCTTTTACTTACATACATTTACTTACTTTTACTTACATTACATACTTAAATTAGATCTGCAGGTAGGGAATGCTCTGCTACTTGATCTCATGCATGTTACTAATTATCTTGCAGATTTGGGAATCCAATTATTTTGCAGGCCCACTTCCCCCCCGCCAACTTCCTTCCCCAAGCTCAGTCCCTCAGCCCACCCATATTATTGAGCACCAGTCACAACTGAGCCATTCTCTGACTTCCGGGCACTCGCTATATGAAGAGTTGTTTCATGATGAGTTCACGCAACTGTACCATCGGATTGATGCCATTTGATAACTGATATTCAACCATACTAAGTGTAGTGAAAAGCATTTGTAACAGAGAGATAGGATTTCCAGAAAATCTACCAGGATGTACAGTATCAAGCCAGTAGTCTCTGAAACAGCCTTCCAAGACAACACTCAAGGTGGCAAAGCATAATGACATTTATTACACATATCTTAGAAGAAAACCGAGTCCACAGAATGCTCATCAGAGACACTGAAATGAGCGTCTTACGCATGTTCTCTTTCCTGCCCCAAATAGAGCAAGCTTCCGGACAGACAGAGGTAAGGAGATGTTTCTCCCTCCTCCCTGTTCAGGGAACAGAAAACATGGCTGCCAATCCTCTTCCAGAAATGGGGGTTGTTGTGCACGAACAGCTCTCCCCCGAAACCGACACGACACCACAATCACTTTTCATATTCTTACCATGTCTGCGTAAAAATAAGGAAAATGAAGACACACCCTAATTTGGGAAGGAATGTGAGCTCTGAACGACACAGAAAATTCTGGACGGTGTAGTTCTGATGAGTAATATATTCATGGAGGGGAAGAGACAGATGGTGGCCAAGCCCAGGGGGACCTGTATCCAAGGGCCCACAGAGGCACTGAGGATCCTCTCTACAGACCACCCTGGCGGAAACTCAGCCAGCACTAACAGAGAGTTCCAGGTCCAGCTCCCACGGTCAATGCAGAGGGTGTCTCTCAACACTCCAGGCACCCAACCCCAAGGGGCTAGCATTCAGTCTACATTGCCACTTGGCACCTACTGGGTCTGAACACATTTCTCTCCGGGACAAGTATGTGCATCCGCACAGACAACATGGGAACAACCCAACAGGCACAGGATATGCAGGTGCCCCCCAAAGTGTCAGAGGAGGGAAAAAACCTCTGAACACTGACTTAATATAGCACCTAGAATAGTGCTTCCTACACAGTTTAATGACTTGCATGGGATGTAGCAAAGGTCTCCAGGAAGCCAAAGGAAAAATCAGGAAGGCTTATAAGACAAGGGAAGCAGATGAGAAAATTAAAATTCAAAAAAGGCAACAAAATAAGCAAATTGGCCCAGGGAAGAGCAGCTAGTGGGACTGATACTGTAGAAAATAAATCAGGAATGTGGGAGAAGCTTGAAAAACTCCAGAAAGCAGGAGAAAAAGGCAATATCGTGAAGAAAAACAATACGAGCATATGCCGAGCAGGGAGGGGAAACACAACTGAAGAAAATGACTTGGAAACACAGACTGAAATACACAATCAAAGAAAAATTAAAGGAAGAAAACATCAGGAAACGTCAAATCCTTACTGCAGTCATCAAGAAAATTGCCACCAGCGCGCGGGCCGCACACACGTCATCTCAAAAGGAACAAATATCAAATTGCCCTTGAGTTTCTCTCTTGCCAAGTGATACACTGGAAGACAATAGAGTATGTAACATTCCGTGTAACACCGAGGGTAGGAGAAACACGTCGTGCAAAAAATTAAGCAAATACAAACGAAAAAAGCAGAGCAGTGGTATAACACACAATTTGAGGATGTACAAGAAAAATGTGAAATGGGGCTGAGATTAGTTAATATGGATAAAGGGATAATCCAGACGGAAAAGGAAAGGGCTAGGAACCTAATGCATCAAAAATATCAGACCAGGGACCGCTCAGACCTGCTAGAAATTCAAGAAGGTTGTAATGTAACCATATATATATGCTCTGAACATTTGCAAACTAGATACTATTAATCAAAGATTACACTTAAAACTCCACCCCCTGAGGGTGAATTGCAACAGGGAGGAATACGCCATGCAGAATAGGGGGGACTCCTATAAAGAAATATAAAAATATAAAAAAAAAGAAATATAAAAATATACCCATGAATGGAATAATATATCCCTAACTCCTGCTGGGGAGCCACCGGGAGAGGTTGTAGCTCTACCTGACATATCTCTTTCTTTTTCTTTCTCTTATGAAAAAGGTATATGTCTATCACATGGACAGTTACTTAAGATTCTGGGAAAATATTAAGTAATGGTAACAATGTTTTGTTCTGAGTGATGGGAATGTGGGTGATGGCTTTCCTCGGCTTTGTGTTTACTTTTTGTGATTTTCTCGCTTTATTGAAACACAGGAGTCGGGAGTAAAAATTCTAATAAATAGCACTTAGGCCAAAGGAAATAAAAGCTAGAGATTATTTTAAGAATAAAATATTTAGGGGCGCCTGGGTGGCTCAGTGGGTTAATTGTCCAACTCTTGGTTTTTGGCTCAGGTTTGATCTCAATGTCGTGAAATCCATTCTGGCGCCCGGCTCTGCACTCAGCACGGAGTCCACTTGAGATTCTCTCCCTCTGCCCCTCCTCCCCCCCACGCACCCACTCTCCCTCTGTCCCAAATAAATAAATAAATCTTTAATATAATAATAAAATAAAACTTTGAGACCACCACGTAGGAAAATTAAGGAGTTGAGTAGAAGCTGTGCTCAGGGGCAAGCATGTCATCCTTAAACATTTTCATTATTAAGAATTAAAGAAGTAGAAATAAACTTAGCATTTAATTCAAGAAGATAGAGAGGCAGACCCAAAGAAAGAAATGCATGTATTTTTATATAAGCATTAGGACTGAACACCCCAGATGTTACATGGGTTGTGATGGGAGAGGGGCTAGGAGTGTTAGCCATGACATGGTACCATGTGGGCGTCCCTCCTTGGGGACATGATGTTTCCCGGGGTCTGAGGTGGACGCAGTGATACAGAGGGACTTGCTGAGGAAACAGGTCTCATTGGAACTCCTAGCGGCCTCCAGGTCACTTTTCCAGGTGTAGGGGTGGGGTGGGGTCAGGGGAGGGCATTTGGGGGCCATCACAGCAGCCAATTTTCCTGGAAAGAGGTAAACTTTCTGGAAGGAAGATCTAGCAGCCTCCAAGGAAAATCTGCAGGTGAATATGAAGAACGATTTTTGCCCCTTAAGAACTGAGACAGCAGGAATCAGAAGGTGAAACCCTGTCCTCAGTAACGTTGGAAAAGCCGTAAACCTGTTTCATTTGTGGTGAAAATTGTACCTAGAATTTCCTGTGGTGTCGAGATGGTGAGGAGAGAGAGATGGGGCTCTTCGAGGTCTGGGAAGAATTTGAATTACTGCTACTGAAGCCTAGCCCCATAATTGCGAGACAGAAAAGGCTTGTCTGCAGTTTCTATTCTAATGGATAATAGGCCCCATATCTTCTCTCCCCGAGATGAAAACATTCTGTTCTGATTTTTACATGAACATTCATGCAATTTTCTTTGAAACAAAAAGCTGTTTACAGTGGTTTTCTTTGAGCACGGACCCAGCATTGTTACATGCCTTCGAGGACTTTGCTTTTGCTTTGCTCTTTCTTATTTTCAAAAACTTTCTTATAAATCTCAGCAGGGCCTGGCATGATTTATTTAGAGTCCTATGGAATAGAAACTGAATTGGTAGTCTTGTATGTCATAGGATGAATTTTTAAATAATTTTTTTCCTATGGAAACATTGAATCAAGAAAGAATGAAAACCACAAAAAGGTTCTCCAACAGAAGAAGAAAGAAAGAAAGAAAGAAAGAAAGAAAGAAAGAAAGAAAGAAAGAAAGAAAGAAAGAAAGAAAGAGAAAAAGAAAAAGAGGGAGGGAAGAGGGAGGGAGGGAGGGAGGGAGGGAGGGAGGGAGGAAGGAGGGCAGGCAGGCAGGCAAGGGAGCACCCCAGCCGACAGGCTCTCACGATGGCCCCTGGCTGGGTTCTTTCACAGCCCCTAGTCTTTAACTCTGTGTAACAGGAAGACTACTTGTGGTGGATTGGGGCAGATTCCCAAAATGACCCCAGCATTATCTCCTGCCCCGTGTCCTTCCCCAGACTGTGCCAGTCCCCCGTCAAGAGGCATAATCTGATGACTATCCCCCTGAATCTAGTGGCTTGTGACTCATTTATCACGGAGAGCATGGTGAAGGAAGGCTCTGGAACTTCCCAGGCCAGATCATGAAAGGCCGCCCATCTGCCGCCTTACTCACTGCAAGAGCCACCCCCGGGACCCGGAGTTGTCAGGTGAGAGGCAGCCGTGCTGGGAGGAAAGCCAGCCCCTGCGGAGGCCACTGACAGGTGGGCCAGTCGGCGGTCCTCAACCCAGATCCGGCCCAGCCCAGGCAGCAGGTGTGGAAGCGGTCAAGACTTCAGGTGCTTTCCAGCCGTGGGAAGGAGGGGATGGGTGGAGGCAAAAGTCTCCACCTGATTAATAACTTAGAGAACACGTAGGAAAAAGTCTCAACCATCATCGGCAAATAACACAAGGGCAGAAAAGGCAAAATGAATTGTATGTCTTCTAAAGGGCATTGGAACTCCCCAACACCCATGTGACCATGACAAAAGGCATCACACAATCACGGATCGGGGGAACTCCACAGAATGCCTGGCTAGGACTCCCCCTAACTGTCAAGGTCACGAAAAACAAGGAAAGACAGACACCGTCCCTGAGCAGAGGAGGCTGGGCAGACAGATGTGGCAATGATATGCGGCGGGGTACCTTGGATGAGATCCTGGAACGGAAACGGGGCGCTGATGGGAAAACGTGATAGCCAAGCAAAGCGGAGAGCTTAGCGAGTGCTAACGCTCCATGACCAGCCTCGCGGTAGACCAGCCAGGGCAAGGACGAGCTTCACAGTGGGGGACCGGGTCAGGGATGCGGGGCGACTCTCTGTACCGTCTCTGCAACTTTTCTGTAATGTGAAATTCCTCCAAAATACAAAGATTGTTTCCAAGGAAAAGTTAAAGGCAGAGGGGTGGGCCAAGCCCCAGAATGAAGTAACCCGGAGAAGACAATGAGCTCATTGACCGAGTGTTCGACAGACACGGACTGAACACATCTGTTGGGCCATATAGTAGCAGGCGCTGAGTCTTGATGATTTAAAAAACAAACAAGAACAACAAAAAAATGCCACCATGCCTTCTATTTAGCACACCCACAGGTTCCTGCACCAGAGTGGAAAGTTCTGACCCCAGAAGAGATGTGAGCTCTAAGCACACAGGGGTCTGCACCTGGGAGTCGTCATGAATCACAGGCTCGATACTAAACTGGCACAGCTGAACGGAGGTTAGCAGGAAGTCACGCTCGGGGGGCTCAGGGGTGCGGGCAGAGAGGCAAGCTCATGTCCTGTGGCGCCAAGCTTCCCTTGTACCCTGAGCAGCTGAGGTCCTGGAGATGGGGACTTCTGACATGGAGGTTGTGTGGTCCCTGGGGGGCTCACTGGGTTTACCTGGAAGGGCCTGGACTTCTGGTCCTGACCTGGCCGAGCCAGAGGGAGGCACCTCCTCCAGGCACTGGTGATGAAGAGGTTCGAACATCCTGGAGGCACTCTTGGTCATCACGATTGAGGCAGGTGCTCCCAGCAGCGAGTGGGAAGAGAGCAGGATGCTACCTACAACCCCACAGTGCACAGGGCTGCCCCCCAACAAAGCACCTGCCCTGCGTGTCAGTGGTGCCGAGGCTCAGAGCGCCCCTCTCCAGGAGCAGGTGGTGTGGATGTACGGGAAGCCAGATTCCTGTTGTTAGCGTTCATCCAACGCTGGGTCAGCAGATCCACAGAGTGCCCTGACCCTGGGTCCCTCCCCAGCCTCAGCTCGCCCCTCACTCGAGACATGGGGTAGAAGGAGGAACGAGCTCTTTGGAGTCCGAAAAGCCATCTTTGAGGCCTGGCTGAAATCCCTCCCGCCCGGGTCTCTACGTGTTCGCAAGCGACCCACTTCCCTCATCTGTGATGCACAGATAAAACCATCTGTTCCCGGGAGCCGTGAGAAACACCAGCCTCCTTCTCTCACTGCGACCCTTTTGGGATTTTAACCTGATCTGTGGTGTCTGAGGATAGAACTGTATTTTAATATAAAGCAGTTGCTCATGATTCTATGCATCCTATATAACACATTTAAAAGCAAGATCCGCAAGGGCGTCTATACTCATCACCACAAGGTCAAGGGCATCCACGGCACAAAGGAGCTTAAGGACTCTGGGATGTCGGCGGAAATGTGTGCTAGGGGTTTGTAAAAACCAATCCTGGGGGAGAAAATGGGAAGTTCTCACAGACCACCTCCTGGTCACTGCTAACCCAGACTATGGGCCCTCAGTTTCTCTGTTTCCAGGTTTCCGACCCCATTTGGCAGCACACCTCAGCTTCTGACCCCCATGTGGGTTCCCCTTGTTGAAACAGTTTAGGCTTATCCAGCTGAACTAACCCAGATAATGTTCTTCAGACCCATCAGAACTATCCAGAATCCTGTTATGTACCACTGCCCTAGTCTGGGCACCCCCAGGCCTGCCCAGCAGAGCCCCACCTCCAGTCCTGTCTGCCCACCAGGGAGCAGTGAGCGCACCCCAGTGTGAGGTGAGCACATGAGGGATGTGCCCTAAGCCTTCAGTCCCCCTGTGACACCCACACATTCCAGGACACTGGGCCGGGGTTGACCCAGATTCTCAGCCAATTCCTGCTTACCCTTCAGGACCAAGCTCGAGGTACTCTGAATCGGTACTTCTGTAAGCATTCCTGCTTGCCTAGACTCAAACTGGCTAAAACCGAGTTCTCTTACAACAATCGATTCCTGCCGAGAATATCTCACCTGCTAGAGAATAACAAATAAAACTTAAGTACGGATCTGATAGCGAGGTACAGCCAAATGTGGGTGGAGGAGAAAGTGGCTGCCAGGTTGGAGAAGGTGCCGATGACAGAGGAAGGGGCTTGCCCTCTGAGTTAGAAGCGGCCCTGGTCCCCTCCGTGGCCACCACAGATAACTGAAGGTGGGCCTGGCAGTGGGTATTTCATGCTCTTCTTCAAGGAGAAGCATGTAGCTGCTGGAAAACCAGCTCCAGAGTGCACACCCGTGGCCAAGGATCTCCAGGTCCCCTCCCGAGCACCGCACTGCAGATCAGCAGTCGGCTTTGCTGGAAGGGCTGGAGGGGCTGCTTTGGACTTCTTTGATTTTTATCTGGCTGCTTTCCACCTTATCTTCCTCCTGGCTCCGGTTTTTGAGACCTTAGGCATTTTCTGTTCTGCTGCAGCTGAAATCTTTTGTCTGGTCCCTGGGAATTACCGGCCCTTCACTTCATCTCCCCTGCACACACTCCTATCTCAGCCAGCCTACAGCTCAGATGATAACCAGATTGGTCCATCACTTCCTGCCCTGAGATTATAAGCAAAATTTGCTTGCTCTCCTTAATGCACTTTTGGATGTAGGTTTCCCTCTCCATTTGGAAGATGACTAATTTGCTTGGAGCACCTCCAGTACCTAATCCTTAGAGCCACTCTTGCCTTCGATTAGCAAATTACAGAAGTTTTTAGGAAATCATGGGAGTCTCCTAAAAAACGAGGCAGCAGAAGTAGTGATGAAAAGCATAGACTCTGGAGCTAGATTCTTGGGTTTGAATCTGAGCTGTGTGAACCTAACCAGATATGTCCCCTTTGTATGCCTGGCCAGCTCTGTCTGCAGACCAGCCAGTGCCTGGGATGGGAGCTGCATTTCAAAGGCACTGCTGCTTTGAGTCTACTCTCTTTTGCACTCATGAGATGGTCAGCTTGCAGGTAAGTCTGCGAGTGAGAAAAATAAACATGCAAATATGGAAGCACCATATTTGCAGATACACCCAGAAATGTGAGCATTGATTCATAACAAAACTTCCCCTTAATCTTTAAATGCGATTCAATGTTAATAAGACTTTAAAATATCAGATTTCTGAATGGAGTCGAGTGCTTCTCTAGGCATTGCACACTGCAGTCTGGACCGCAGAGCATGGAGTGACAGAGGAAAGCCCACCTTCTCCCACGGAGGACTTTGTCATGTCTTCACAGTCCCGCTCTTGGCTGTGGTCCAGAAAGAGAAAAACTCCAGGACGAGAGCTCTGTGTACGCTCGTTAAACAGGATGCTGGTGGCCAGTGTGTATTTCCAGGGCCAGTGCACACTGTAGGGTCCCATGCACCGGAGGCGCTCAGTGAATATTTGCTCTTTTGCTGAAGCCAGAAAGAAGCTGGGGGCCTGGGGGTGGGGGCAGGGGGGCTGCGATGCTAGCTGGTTGAACCCTGGTTACTCCTTCTACACACTCAGCTTCCCAGGGAGGTCATCACAAGGGGACTCTTTGTTAGTCTCCCTAGGTACCGCAGGATGGTGCTGGCCAGCCCCCGGCAACCTGGGCTGCAGAAGAGGAGGTCTGTGGGTTTGCCATTCACCCTCAAACACTTATCGGGTGTTTGCAGTGTACCAGCCGATAAACACACGGCCTCGAGCCTCCTACTCCTCTTGGACCGCAGCACAGATTCTCCCCCACAGTGACCCTAGAAAAGCTTGGGAAAGATATATGGACCACTCGCCTGCGATCCAGCAACATACATAGGGTGATCTCACTATCTCCTGGTTCAGCTCCTGTCCGACATATCTGGTACCTCCCAATGATTGCTTTGCTCTAGTCAAGACGTAGGTAATAGATCGCAAAGGACAGCTCTTAAGGATGGCATAAAGAGGGCCTGCCTTTAAATGTGCTCAACTGGAAAGTGACAACTATTATGAACGTATCTTCTGTTGGCATTCTAGTTTCTATAACATCTTTCAAAAAGAGCTTGTGTGTGTGTGTGTGTGTGTGTCAGTGTAAGACTATTCACCAAATAATAATGCCTTTGTGGAAAGCATGACTCTTATTTATGTAAGTCTAGGAAATGCATTGATACATTATCCCAGCTCGTGAAGGCAGTTAGATAATAAAAGGGGAAAGAAGGAGAACGCTGTGAGATAAGCTCTTGTGGATTAATGATCTCTGGGAGGACCCTCCCCAAGAACCACATCAAAGCAAAAGGAGGCTCAGACAGATGCAGGAGACGCACGCACGGTTTGTGTGAGCTTGTCTGTCATTAGCACGTGTGTGCTGGGCTCTGTCATGAAAGAGCGCCCTTCAGGTCGTCTTCCCCTCTTTCCACCTGGGCTCACTCATCCACGCGTGCAACGGCCCTGTGTGGACATCGTCTAGTGAGAAAAGATGAAGCTATGATGAGCCAGCTGAAAAGGTCATGGGGACAGCAGTGTCCCCCAGAAATCGGTGCCGGGAGCGATACTTCCAACGGCCTCAACCAGGAGCGCCCACCTGGTTCCCAAATCACTTGTATCTACAGTTCCAGGTGAAGGTGTCATTTTATTGTTTTTGTTACAAGGTTAAGATTTAAATTTGAAAGTCCCAAACGCAGGGCCAGCCCCAGGAAAAATTGAAAATCGTTATTTATTGTCCCAGGACACCCCTTTCTCTCCTGGTACCCCACTTTTGCTGCTTCCCTCCCACCTTTGCCCTTGTTCTCTCCTGGACACCAACTCCTCACTCAAGCAAAAACCTGCTTTCAGAAAGGGTCTGATATCAGTCAAGTGCACCTTAGTATAAATTTGCTGATAATTCATTTATTCAACAATATCCATTGAACAGCTACTTTTTATTGATCCCTTCACTCCGACATGTTTTTTGAGGGTTTAAAAGATTCCCACTGCTGTGCTGAAGGCACAAAGACCAATCCCAGGCTCTGATAGCTTGAGGAGCTCACCGTTCACTGAGGCAGAGAAGCAAAGAGCAGTGACAGTGGGAAGTGCTCCAAGTGGAGAGTTTGGAGTTGCACTGTGCTCCCTCCAAGCTCACATGTTGGAGCCAGAACCCCCAGGACCCAGAATGTGGCCTTATGGGGAGATAGTCTTCACAGAGGAAAAGAAGTCAAGATGAGGTTATTAGGGCATCCAATGTGACCGTGTTCCTAGGACAGGGGCATTTGGACGCAGAGACACACAGAGAAGAGGACATTGTGAAGACACGGGGACAGCAATGAGAGAGAGAGGCCTGGAGTCGTCCCTTTCCTCACAGACCTCAGGAGGAACCACGGGCCACCACCTCGACCCCAGACTTCCAGCTTCCGCAGCAGGAGACAACAAACCGTGGAGCCCTAGGAAATGACCTACGGCATGAGCAGGGCTCTGGGGACACTTAGGAAAAGAAGCAGGGGTCAGAGAATGCTTCATCCAGAAAGTCTGAGAGAAAACAGGCCTTCCTTGTCCCCCATGCCCACTCTTATGTTCTGGCCCGGACACGCCAGTTCCAGCAACAGTTATTAGCCAAGAAGAGAGGCCCGAAGGAGCACCAGCTAACCCTCGTCCACGATGAGCCAGTTTCCCTCTTGCTCTGGAAAGCCTGTCTGTGCCCTCTGTGCAGGCTGGTGTTCTTGGCGCCCTGCCGGTAGCCTGCAGTGGCCACCCTCCTGCTCCCGTTGTTCAGCAGATGCTCGATGAGCCGACGCAGGTTATTTCCTTGACCACTTTTGGTCTGGGTTTCCCTAGAAGCAGATGGGGTGTTTGAGTGTCACTCCAACTCTGATGGGGCAGAGGGGAAGGGGCGCCAGGAGGGGGCAGGGGCGGGGGCAGGGGAAGGAGCCAGAAAAGGTATTGTTGTTGCGTCCTTCCCTTCTCTGGGCAACTGAGCCTCACCCCCACTGGAAGCTCTGGGAAATGGGGCAAATCACGGGCTTCCGGATGAGCCTGTTGGGGGCAGTGGGGCTGGCCTGTCATGGGGCCCAAACGTCATTGTCATTGGGGTGGGGGCAGCTAATTCTCCAGCCTGGGGTCAAAGCAGCTACCCTCGAGCTCAGAGGGAAACATGGACACAGAGAAGCAGACCCACAATGAGGTCTGCAGGCCGCCAACCCCACCCGCCACCAGGACCCCCAATTAGCTGCCAGCCCCCACACCAATGACTTGCATTCAACTTTAATACTTCCTTACATAAAACCCACAAATATGGTCAGATTTCTGACACAGCTCATAATAGTATTTGTGAATGTATAAATAATAGCAGTGATAGACATGACAACTGATAGACTATTTCTCCAAGAACCAGAAGTCTCTTGTTCTCTGACCATCTGAGCCCCATCCTTTCCCTGCTTGGGGTGACCTCAGGAGTTCTGAGTCCACATTCAGATGTCCTGCCGTTACAACATAGTGCTGAAATCAGCCATCTCCAGAAATAGCAGCTGCTCTCACAGTACTGGTCTCCAAATCTGGGCTTGGAGATTTACTCTAGCAACCGCAAAGACGGGACGCTGCTGGGTCCCAAACCTCCGCCACAGGCACACCAGGGTCTCACAGCAAGGAGAGCAGTGCCCTCGCCCGGGAAGAGTGTCAGCATATCCCACCATCGCCCGGAGCAGCGGGGAAGCCAGCCCACAGACTTCCCATTCCGGATCCATCACATTTCTCTCTGCGCCCGGCCGAACTCATGGTAAATACGGGTGATGCCAAAATGCGCACAACACGGTGCCTGCCTCCCACCCTCACACCCTAAAGAGAAAACTGCAAAGGCTTTCCGCAATGAAACTCGAAGTCATTCCAAAATATTTTGCAGATGATGGAAATAATTTAACAATAATCTAACAAATGTGGATACTACTAAAATACTTCATTTCCAGGCTTTTGTCAACTTGTGTTTTTTGGTTCCTGGTTCAGCAGGTACAAACAGGCACAGAAAGGGGACGGCGTCTGAGCGGATTTGAGTGATTTGGGATGTGGGGGCATGGAGTGCAAGCCTGGGAAGTTAGGGAGTTGTACAGAAATGTTCATTTCCAAGCTAGGACCAGGCTCTGGGGTCCTTGCAGCTTGGTCTATGGAACTGTGCACAGCAAGCCCGGCCAACACCTTCCACACAGAAGCAGAGTCTTGTCCTTCCAGGGAGACAGGGCCCGGGGCCACGGTCCCTCAGTGTGCAGCTCGGTCAGGCACAGCCTCACCGCAGGGACCCCGTTTGCTCATGTTTGAAACAGCTCAAGCACTGACGTCTCGATGTTGGTGAGGTCAGGCGGTCGTGCAGATGACCAGCGTCTTCTGGTGAAACACATCTCAGACTCGGCCCTTCTCACCTCACCTAGAAATGCCTTCTGTGCATTCACCAACTCGGGGTGGCCTCCCACGGAAGCCGCCACACTCTCGCCTCTGCCCCCTTGCCCTGCCTCACGGCCCTGTCCAGCTGGACACGCCAGCAGGCGTGCCTGCCCTGCGGATGCCTCCTCTCCCACTGCCAGCACGCCCACAGGAACGTGTGAAGCCACAGGACAGAGCTGTCCGGCACAGACCACCTGGGCCAGTCAGAACCCCGCCCTCGAGAGTTGGGATGTGGAAATAAGAGAATAAAGCAACTAACCACAGGCTCTAACTCCAGAAGATCCCACGGCGGCGGGGGGGGGGGGGGCCACCACAGGTCACCGCAGGCTGAGGTGAGGCGGGAGCTCCAGTGGGAAGAGGGAGAAGCACCTTCTAGAAGCACGCTGGGGAGAAGATGGGGGGCTCCATGGAGTGCAAGGAGCATGGAGCAGACACCTGCAGACTCAGAAACAAAGCCAGGCACCCCCTGAAGGGGATACTCAGGGGGCCCCTCCATAGCAGCGAAGAGCTAAGGACAAGTGTAACCCTGAGAACCCCGTCCCCGCTCAGCCTCCAGGTGGGTCTCCTGCTGACGCCACTGAGGCCGCTCGCCGCCTCGCTCCCGCACCTGCCAGAACTCACGGCCCTATGTGCGAACAAACATGCTCAGTGGTGCTTCATGAATGCCACTGGGCTAGAGACTCAGGACACCTGGCTGCCTCCTAAAGGCTTGTGATCTTAAAAAAAAGGTGGGGGGGGGGCTTGTGATCTTTTTGGTTTTATTTCTCTAATTTCTATTTCTGAGACCAATCTTAAGGGAAATAGTCATATGTAAAAATACTGTAGAGATAAAGGAATATCATACTGTACATTCTATTTTTTAATCTATGTTCTGTCCACTGAGAACAATTAGCCGTCTTTGCGGCTTCCAACGTGTCTGTTCAGCAAGAATTCCAAGCTTCCTGTGGCCCTTCTATGAAAGGTATTTTATTGGACAACGGCCAATGATAAAAGGCCACAGAGAAAAAAAAATGTCTCCATGTCCAACAACAATGCGCACAAAAGAGAAACCGGGCGTAACCAACGGCCAAGAGCCTCCTCCCCTGAGTGCCCGGCCCCCTCAGGGCCAGCTCTGCGCATTGGGTCACCCAGTCACCCCACTCTACGGGGACCGCCAAGAAGGAAGCCCTGCTTGGAACATCCAGGGAAGCTGAGCAATCTCCTCCCCACCAGGAGTTACCTCACACATAATCTCCAAACCTGCTGCTTCTCCTCACTCTTGCAGCTGACTCCAGCATCACAGCTGGTGTGAGATGCTTTTCCCGTGGGTGCCCATCATCTGTGTCTGCATGCTCCCCAAAGTGCAAACCTTTCCACTCAGGCTCGGATCACAAATCCCACTCAGCAGAGTCTCGGTCCCCCCAGCTGCCTGCGGACCCCATGTGCTAACCCCAACTGTAATGCATTCTGCTAGTGTTGAGGGTGCCGTTAATTTTATTCTTATATGCCTGTAAATCTTTTTTAGATATGTGTTCTGTGGTCACTTGATGTTCGTGATTAACATATTTATAAGCCGAAGCAGTCAGAAACCCACATCTCGATATAGCGTAGGGCCGGTGGCACCCAGGAAGCTGGGCTGAGTCCCGGCAAAGGGACCAGTCTCCATGAAGATCGTATTGTAACATTTGCGATGATGACCAAATCATGGCTTCGGTCATTCACACATGCATTCTGAACCAACCCAATTATTCAAAAGGCACTGGTGCAGATGACTTTATGACTTAGAAGTGTGATCTTTACGGTACCCTGGGAGGAGTGGAACTTGCATTCCTGAATTGGACTGGGAATATCCATGTGGTTAGGTCCAACTTCTCAGGGTGGCACTGGCAACCGCTCAGAGATGAGCCAGGGAGGCTCCCGCCGACTGCACTGCCCACGCTGATCCTCACTCGAGGACGCTTTCAGAGTAAGCTTGTCTTTCACTTGAGAGGCCTCCGTGTTTGCTCCTTACTGAGTTCGGAGTGACAACGGGTCCTCAATCAGGCAGTATTTGTGTTGCTGAGTTAGGGCATCGATGACGCTCCCTAGCACATTCCAAACGGGAAATCTGGGAGTTCCACTAAACCAGTTTCTTATATCGTTCCCCCAAACATTAATATTATATTTGCATAATATGTAAGAGGGAAATGCTGTACGTTATACCGCAAGGTAAGAGAAGTAACTCTGTTAAACTTCTTATCTCAAAACACATCCAGACAAAGGCAAATATGACTTCCGAAGTCTCCACTGTTGAAAATGGGGTTCTCCCTTGTACCTAAAATACAAGCCAGTCATGTAAGAAGTCATCTGCCTCCACTTTCAGCAGTACGTCTCCCCCATAAGGAATGGGACACGTGGTGGGGAATAGAAACGTAATTGTCTACGGCACGGCTTTGTTCTGCCCGCTAGCCCGTGCCAAGGAAAGAAAAGTCGGCTAGAGTAAGCACCAGATTTAGCTACTGAGAGACAACTGTTGCTTCTCCACACGCCCAAATATCCAGTTGGCAAAGACGGTAAGCACAGAGCGGAGGGAGACCAGGCAGCTCACACTTGGCTCCGGCTGACCCCTGAACCGGCAGCGTCCCTCTCGGGCAGGCTTCTCCGGAGATGTGACACCAGCCGCGCACCAGGACCGGAGCTGCACTGCGGGAGGGCACCTGCTGCTGAGGGCGTGGGGCGCCGAGCACCAGCCGCGCAGACTCCCATCCACGGGCCACACCTTCCGAGCTCGCGGTCTCGACCGCCCTTCCGAAGCCGGCACGAAGCGGCAGGGACAGGCCGTCTCTCACTCGCCTTCCTTCCCTCGACGGTGAGAATCCGGCCGCACAGTCCAGGCGGGGAGTGTGCGCATATGCTCCGTGAGCCATCCTACGTTTTTAAGCATAAGTTACTTTGAGCTGCTTCATCCAAGTCCGTCACACTCAGATGAACTGAGACCACAGACACATTATTTTCGCCTTTTGCCTGAACTTTTGTGTGATATAATGTGATAAACACAAATGAAAACGGGGCGCCTGGGTGCCTCAGATGGTTAAGCGCCTGCCCTCAGCTCAGGTCACGATCCCGGGGTCCTGGGATTGAGTTCTGCTTCGGGCTCCCTGCTCGGCGGGGAGTCTGCTTCTCCCTCTCCCTCTGCCGCTCCCCCTGCTTGTGCCGTCTCTGGCAAATAAATAAATAATAAAATATTTTTTAAAAAAACACACAAATGAAATGAATTCAAAGTCTGCCTCTCGCCTTCAGGTTGATTTAAGGAAGGTGCAAACAGAGACTCCTTCCTTTGGATTTGGCGTAGGGGCTGGTACGAGGTGTGCTTATTGAGTGGAATCCGTTCATTGGCTGGTTCACAGAATATTGGTCTGGGAAGCATCTTGAGGAAGATGACAGCTCGCCACTGGCCTCCCCGTGGCTGAAGCAGATGCCATGATGAATGGGCCTTTGGAGAGATGCGTCTGAGGTATATCAGACATGCCCCCTGTATGTCATGCGATGCACACCTCTGAGGCGTTCAGTAAAGACATACTTACTTTATCCACAAGCTTTCAGATGCTGGATTCGAACACCTTTAAAAAGTGGTACTCTGGTTTGCACGCCCTGGTGGCCTGGATACCCCATCCAATTCCCTGCCACTTCCAGACCTTTCTGCCGGACCCAGGAAGGTGCCCCCCCCAGCCCACCTGGCCCAGCCCCAGCGCCATGAACCTGCCTTCAGAGGGCACCAGCTAAAGCCTGAAACAGCATGAACCACTGCAGGTTAAGTAAGGTGTTAGCCTTCCTACTAAACTTGCACTGTAATAAATCCTCTGCACGCCACAGGAACACAATCTGGAGAACAGTCTTGGATGCACGAAGGAGAGATATTTTTGGCAAAGGGACAGTCTTAGCACCTTTAATGCACACGCCACAGTCAGGTGCCATGGCTCATCGTATGAAGCTTCATTTGTGCTCAGAAATGGGAAAAGAGGGGGTTTCGTTCAACCAAGATATCAGTGGACAATGCTTTCATTTTCATTCGATTTTTTTCAGCAATTAGAATATTATTTGGAAGGATTACAAAAACTTACCTGAAAAAGACGCCTTGTATACTCGCCATAAACTCACCAGGGCTGGGGCCACCAGAAGGTTGTCTGGGGGCTGGAAGGACCTCGGAAGAGCAGGCTATTGCTGTGTGGGACCAGAGGGAGGTCAGGGCACGCTGGGCGCTGCTCTTCTCGTACCGCTCACAGATTCACTGGCTGCTCGTTCCGTCCACTCACTTCAGAAGCTAGCATTTACTAACTCTTGACAATCCAAATTTAGCAATCTCGGGTCTCCACGCTGCAGCTTAGGAGGAAAGCTGGAACGTGGGTAACGTGGAACCAATTATATTTCTATTCTGTAAAGGACAACAAAGGGATGTCCCAGGAATTAGGAGGCTGAGCAGCCTCACTTGGGCACCAGGAAAACTGACTGATGATGTAATTACAGGCCGTGAAGCCGTAACCGGTAGCAGCAAATCTAAGAGCATCTGTGAGCCCAACCGCTGGGGGGAGAAAAAATTACTGCTCTTGGTTCAATGAGAATTTGCTCAGTGAAATGGCAAAAAGAATGTGCCTTTTAAATCTGCCATGATCAAATTCATCCCGATAAATGGCCTACATTTATAAGGTTCTCTATTTTCCGGATCACCTCGAAAAGAGTTCTGAAATGTTCCGGGTCATCCTAGAACAAGGTCCGATCTGTATGGACGTCCCAGAATGGAGTCTCTGAGCGGGTCCTTCTCCATCACGGCCGTGGGCCACTCAAACAGCTCCTACAAAGGACAGAAATGGATCCCACAGACTCAGACGTATCTGACTTAGGGGTACCGTGTTCATGACAGCCCTCCCGTGTATACTCCCTGCAGTGTCATGGAAGAGAGAAGCCAGGCTTCGGCCCCACAGATGGGACCCGGACGTCCAGCGTGGACTCTTACTGGCCCTGAGACCTCTAAGAGTTCACCCTCCTGGTCAAGGCTTAGGATTTTTTTCCTAGTGTGTGTGTTTGTTCGACGTGAAGAATCATCTCTACTGAGAACAAAACCCAAGAGAAGGTGTTTCCTGTGAGGGTCTGGGATGTGGCATATTTCATATGATTGCCGTTTCCCAAGTTTGTATCTTTGAAGGGGCGCCACGCTTGGAAAACGACAGGACCCAGCCCAACACCCAGATACCGTCTCTCAGTTTGCCTTCCATTTACCTGGATCAATGAGTAAGTATAGAATATAAACCAACCAACACCTTCACGCAGTTATTATTCATCAAAACAAGAGGACAGTAAATCATGGCGATTCAAGCAAAACCCCCAGCATCACCGCAGAGCTGCACCAAGACCCTGGTCCCCCACCCACACCACTGGACTCGGAAACCGTGCATCAGCCGCGTCCGTGTACGTAGCCAGGGAAAGCACCTCCCCATTGGGCCACAAGTGATAACAGACAGGCCTGCCGTTTTTTATTACAGGCATGTGACTCTTTACAAGATCTGTATCTTTAAATGTTTTCAGAACACTTGTATTATTTGGCTCATTCTCTAGTTTAACTCCTGTTGATAAACAATCTTCAACTACATGGTAACAGTTGCAAATTACTCCCTCTGCAGTGCTCACAATCTCTGTTCAGTAAATGTTCATTTTTCTTCCTTTCTCATTAGAGTTCATCCAGTCCTTTATTTTTTTTAAATTTTTATTGTTATGTTAATCACCATACATTATATCATTAGTTTCTGATGTAGTGATCCATGATTCACTGTTTGTGCATAACACCCAGTGCTCCGTGCAGTCCTTTAAAACAGTGGTCGGCACACCGGCGTGTGTGTTTCCCCAAGTGATTTCCAAGGTGCATGGGGCACAAACTGCGTTAACTAGGTCCATCTCCAGACACCTTTTCTTAAAGGACCTCTTTCCCAAAACCTCGCACCTGCTGCTTTTCCTTCTCTACTCTGTTTCACAGCTGACCATCTTGCACTTCAGAGAAGACGGTTTCTCCTCTCTCCCTTTCTGAGCCCCACTGGAGTGCGTTTTTCCAGCCCATAAACCCTTCTTCTTACCAAACCAAAGCAAGAGAAGAAGGAAAACAGCAGCTTCTGCTACTTTTCATGCTCCCTGTCCGATACATCAGATTTCCCCGAAGAACCCAGCGTGAGCTTCGAAGGAGGGTATTTTAGCCCATGGTGAGATTTCTGAATTTTGACCTATTGTAGAGCTGAATGTGAAAAGGACAACTTTGGTTTAATGGCATAAAGCCTTCCACCTCCTAAATTTTTGTCTGATTTTTGCTCACCCACGGAAGCCTACCCAACAAAAGAGGACCCAACAAAAACAGAGACAAGAAAATCGAAGGCAGCCAACAGCGGGCCCAAGAAAGCTCCCTCTGCCTAGGACAAGAAGAACCGTAACCTGTCAAAAAGCGTGCTCGCAAATATTAGTCTGCTAGCAAACATACTCTTTGCCTTTTTCTCAGTTTTGGTAACGAGGAGTGCAGTGAATGACTTCATTCACCGACATCTCGGCTTGTGTCTGCAACTCCAAGGTTTTGATGACAACATACTTAAAAATATAGGATACAATAACCCTACTTGATGAAAAACGTACTGCATTGGTAAAGGTGTATTGAAATTACAATATTTCTCTCTTCCTAAAATTTTCTGGTACTTTGAGTTCTAAAAAAAAGGGGTGCCTCTAAACAGAAGAGTACCTGGTGTAATGATAGTCATTTGCTGATTCTCGGCAAAGGACTTTTAGTATAATACCCCAAAATTTGCAAGGCATATGCTTACTCTAACGAGTACATAATGAATCACTTTGTAAGTCAGGTCACTTCAGATTCTTTGTTAGCAACTAAAATGAAGAAAGTCCTGATTGTGTTAGTCTGATAAATAATTTAAAATCCTTTTCATGATAGAGCACTATGTAATTTTCTGCATACGACTTGAAAGAAGTACAGATAATCAAATGGCATTGGTATAATGAAACCCCTTCCAATTCCAAGCACTAATCTATTGGAACAAGATATTTTAGTACTCAAAAGTATGAAAATAAAAATTAAGAATTGAGTTGAGGGTGAGCCTTGTCTCATTCTTTTTTTATTTTAAAGATTTTATTTATTTATCTGAGACAGAGAGAGCACAAGCAGGGGAGAGGCAGAGGGAGAAACAGACTCCCCACCGAGCAGGGAGCCCGATGCGGGAATCGATCCCAGGACCCCGGGACCATGGCCTGAGCCGAAGGCAGACGCTTAACCGACTGAGCCACCCAGGCGCCCCCTGTCCTCTCATTCTTTTAATAAATAATCGTCTGTGATATGTACACTAATTGACAGAAAGCTCCATCCCTATCAACAGATACATTTCCAATAAAACTTTACTGTCTTATGTTTAATAACGATACTTGCAATTTTATAATATATTTGTCGTTTTGATCAATTTCTTCAGTTAATACTTGTCATGACTCAATTGACAAGAAAAATGTAGAGGACTATGGTCATTAGAAATGAGTAGGAGGGGCGCCTGGGTGCCTCAGCCGTTAGGTGCCTGCCTTCGGCTCAGGTCATGGTCCCAGGGTCCTGGGATCGAGCCCCACATCGGGCTCCCTGCTCCGCGGGAAGCCTGCTTCTCCCTCTCCCACGCCCCCTGCTTGTGTTCCCACTCTCATTGTATCTCTCTCTGTCAAATAAATAAATAAATAAAATCTTTAAAAAAAAAAGAAACTAGAAATGAGTAGGGAATACGGAGTTTTAAAAGATGTTATATACAGCTTTTGAGAAAAGAATTACACAAGGTGAACAGTAAAATATATTACGCAAACAAAATTCTGTGAGAAAGTGCAATTTACATGGAGAAAAGAGAACAAGAGAAATTATTCTATCATAAAAGAACTTGTTCACATGCCTTTTTAAATGGTTGGTGGTGGGTATCAAGGTATGAGGATACTTAGATCAATGATTAATGATATACCACTTTTATTTTTAAAAGTTAATATTCACTGTACACCAGAAATTATAATTTTCTATACAATTACAACTTCTATTTTTTTAAAGATTCTATTTATTTATTTGACAGAGAGAGAAAGCATGAGCAAGGGGGCAGGGGAGAGGGAGAGGGAGAAGCAGACTCCCCACTGAGCAGGGACCCCAATGCAGGGACTCAATCCCAGGACCCTGGGATCATGACCTGAGCCGAAGGCAGACATTTAACAGACTGAGCCCCCAGGCACCCCAATTACAGCTTTTAAATAGAATCTTTAGCTATCATCTTAAAAAAAGAGTAGGTACTGCAGTTTTTCAAATCTCTTTTACAGTTGGCAAAAAAATTTAAGGATGCTGCTTTGGAATATTGCATAGTAAAAAGTCAGACATTGGATATTTGCTAGGTCATACCCTGTGTCCCACTGATACATCGTATTTCAGCAAAGAATGAGGTATGAGCTTATAATTCTACTATTACAGCAACAGAGCCAGAGGAGGGGACTTTCATCTCCTCTTGTGGAGGTGTGGCCCTGACCTTGGTCTCGGGATTTGGCCAGGCTCTGACCCACCCCGGGGGCTCCTTGCGTCCCCCTCCCCATCACCAGGAACTGCTCGCGTGTGACTACCTCCTTGTATACCTGTATTCTGTGAGTGGGACTGAAGTTAGCATCGGGAAATGGGCTTTCTCCTCCCCTGAAAGATGATGACCCTTCAATTAGTTGAGTAAGCCTTTCCCGGAAGTAATTTATCCATTTTATAAGTCATTTCCTGCAATAAAACTCACAAGAAAAGAGATGTTTTGAGGTATAATGGTCCATCTTACGTAGGCAAAGGCTATACTCAGGGAGAGAACAAACATACACATACAAATGATTTGGGGCTTAATGTGCAATGAAACAATCTCTAAAGTCCAAGGAAAAATTGCACCGGAAAGCCAATTAATAAAACACGAAGTGAGAAAAGATTCAGCTTTGGTTGCTGGGCTGAAGAAGCCAGCCATCGGGGAGACTTTGCAGATAGACCTTCACCCTTCGGGGTTTGGATGAAAGTGCTATTGATCACCTCTCTGAGAAGGGAATGAATGATTAGTGATTAATAACTGTGGGATTTTTTTCTGCAATAGATGTTGACACCTTAAGGAACACTGTTAGGGACAGAAAGACGTTTTTAAAAAAATTCATGTTTGTAGAACAGTGATTCAGAGCAGAGACTAGAGGTCAGATGAGCAGCTCTTCACATTTACAAGCTTGAATGCTCGGAGCCAGGCACAGATCTAAGTACTCATTATGGATAAATGAAAACGAAAATTTCCTTTTGCACATTTCCAGTCTGGGGGCGCAGAGTTATAGAACAATACCATGTGATGCTAAGTGCCAAAGTGAGACATGACCCAGAGGGGCAGAGAGTGATGGGACAGCCTGAGAGGTGCTGACCTGGCAGCCCTCTCGACAAGAGCCAGAAAATGAAGACATACGTGGTAAAGTTACTTTTTGATGGTGTAGCAGCGCAAACAAGGTAAACAGAGGCAGATTAAAACTGTTGGAAGCTGAAGACAAGTATTATTCAAGGGATATTAGTATGAAATCTACCTGAAGTCCAAGGGTCATTCAAGATAAAGTCTGACTCCAAGTTAAGAATTCATTAAAAAGAATAAATATTGATGGGTAGATAGATCAATAAATGTGAGGTAAGGCAGGTAGAGTAAAATGTTAATGGTTGGACCTAAGAGTTGGGTATACAGGTGATCACTGTAGAATTCTTGCAACTTTTCAGTATGTTGGAACGTTTGCATAATAATATGTTCTAAGGACATTAAAACAACACATTAGAAAAACATATTCTTCTCAAGATTGGAAATCAATTTCAGGTTAGAATAAGTCATAAATAACAATCATTACAAATAATTATGAAACTCATCAAATTTGCATTGGTGTTTACTTAAATCCCATTCCATACAGCTATCATCTTTTTAAAAATGTTTATTATGGAAGCATAGATGATATACAATGCTATATTAGTTTCAGGTGTGCAATGTGCAATGTAGTGATTCAGCAAGTCTATACGTTACTCACCTGCATCCAGTTCTGCTTTTGTCTTAAGACAGAGTATTAAATGAAAGGCACGCTAATGTTTAGTTACACACACGCCATGACTGGGGCAGAGACATTGAGAATATGAAACTACCCATGCATAGGGTAGAAATATAATCTAGTTGTAAGGAAAGCACCCAAAAAACAAAAAACCACAAAGATTTTGGTATTAAATTCTGATATAAATGTTAAAAGCCCTCATTCTTGCATATTTAATTCATTACTTACTTTGACATACTTGCATATTTAATTCATTACTTAAATCTGACAAAACCAGTAAAAACTGGTAGATGACTTCAATGCCGTCGACTGGCAGCATTCATATTCAATGCTCTAAAAGTCCCTAAAATACAGCAGCAAGATCACGTTCCTCTTCCAAAAAGGCAAGGTTGTGCATATTCTAGACTATCCAGAAGATCACACATTAGAAACTGAACAGAAGCTTTCTAGCATCAGTGTAAGATGGTGGCTTCATAACTACTCTGACCATAACTAGTTTTTAGAAGAAACTTCTCTTAAATTTCATTTCAAATTCTCTTAAATCCAAACAAATCATTTCAAAAGAAATGAGGCACAGAAATCTCAAGCTCTACCAGACGAGAGGTGTAATTTCTAAGAATCAAAAGTTAAAAGAGGACAGAGTTACAATAACTTGATCATGCACAGGGAAATTAAGCAAGTTCCACCCCTTCCCCCCCTCCCTTGCATGCTTAGTAGGGAAGAACACTCCCATCACACAGAGCTTCTTTTCTAAGGTGTCTGAGATGATTTTGATCCTTTCCCTCCCACCGTCCTTACATTTATTCAGTTGCTTCCAGTTAGGCAAAAATGACTTTTGGATTGCACTTTCCATGTGGAACATGAAGCTGGCAAAGCAAGGTGCTGAGTTTGGATGGGCCACTGGAGCAATGCCTTCTGGAACATGTACCATGTTAGTTCATTATTTCTAGCAAAGGTGTATTTCATGCTATCCAAAAATAAATTCTCCACCCAGTTAAGATGACTGGGCTGCAGTCACCGGAAAGCACAGCTCAATGAAGCAAATCCATAGTAGATGGATGACTGATGAACACCAGAGAGTTGCTTATAAGCAAAGAAAATATATTAATACAAAATTTAGGGACCTTAGGATAAAGACAAACAGAATGGTATACAAACATTCTACCCTAGTTAGTGAATTTGTTTTTCACAGGGACTTGGCATAGAAGTTCTGAAATTAGTTTTTGTGTGTTTCAGGACAGAATAACTAAGTAAATATTTTTTTAGGTAATGACAGCCAGGACTCTCATTATCAGAGTAACAAGTTACACATGAAGAAAGGGGGATGCTGAAATGAACTCCAGCATGCTGAACTGGAATCAAAGGCATGAACTAATGAACACACACACACACATGCAGACAGATAATTGAAGTAAGTGAAGATGTGTACGTGTGCATTTGCTTATATATATATACATATATTTTTATCTGTCCATGGAGAAGCCCTAGACACAATGAATGGCACTAAAATAACAAATGAACACAGTTAACACACATAACTTAGTTCCTAAATATCATCTTCAAGTGATAGCTAGAGCTCTTTACAGGGATGGCTCTTCCGAGGTTGGGGTGAGGAAAATATGAGTCTGGAACATCTTATGGCACCAGAGAGTAAGGAGGTGTCCCCCAAATGGTGGGGACACGTCAAAGAACACAATAGCCAACTTCAAAAGATTCCCAAATGTCAAAGCTGGCACAATCTCAGCAATAACCTAAATCTAACGATTTCTATAATTACATTAAATAGAAATGGCCTAAAATAGCACTAATTAAAAGAAACTGACAGACTGTATTAAAAAATAATTATATGCCATCTATAAGAAATCTACCACAAATATAATCATACAGGTACATTAAAAGTGAATAGATAGTAAAGCAATATATCAAGTAAATACTACTTGAAAAACCTGAAGTGGCTATAGTAATAACAGAAAAAGTAGACTTCAGAGCAAGGAAAATTGCTGAGAATACAGACAGACCTTTCATTGCTATAAAAAAAGCCAATTAATCAAAAATAAATAATAATTCTAAATGTGTATGCATCCAACAACAAAGTTCCAGGATAATGAAGCAAAAACTGAAAAAACGGGCAAATTCACAACTGTACTTTGAGATGGCAATGGTCCTCTTGCAGTGACTGATCAAACAAGTAGACAGAAAATTAGCACGGAAATCAAAGACTTGCACACCACCACCTAAAACTTTACCTAGTGACGTTAGAGACTCCACATTCAACAAGCAAAATACATATTGTTGTCCAAGTGTACATAGACGTTCACCAAAATAAACCATATTCTGGGCCACAAAACAAACCTTAACAAAATTAAAGGAATTTAAATCAGGAAGAGTGGAGCACCTGGGTGGCTCAGTCGTTAAGCGTCTGCCTTCGGCTCAGGTCATGGTCCCAGGGTCCTGGGATCGAGTCCCGCATCAGGCTCCCTGCTCCGCGGGAAGCCTGCTTCTCCCTCTCCCACTCCCCCTGCTTGTGTTCCCTCTCTCGCTGGGTCTATCTCTCTGTCAAATAAATAAATAAAATCTTAAAGAAAAAAATCAGGAAAAGTCATTTCCCTTGCCATACATAACCTAAATCAATAACAGAAAAATACTTTGAAAATGTCCAAATGTTAGGAAATTCAGCATCACATTTTTATAACCAAGGTTATGGAGGAAGTCTCAGGGGAAATTTGAAAATATTTTGAAATAAATTTAAAGGAGAGTGCAATATAGCAAAATTTGTAGGACACAGCTAATTGATAGCTTAGAAAGAGATACATAACAGAAAAAGGTTATGTCAGAAAAGAAAGACCCTAAATCAAGTATCTATGCTTCCACCTTAAGAAATAAGAAAAAGAAGAGCAAATTAAACTCCAAGCTAGCAGAGGGAAAAAATTAAAAAAGCAGAAATAATTGAAGTGAAAAATAACAGAGAAAAGACACTGAAAACCAAAGCAGGTTCTCTGAAAGATCGATTAAACTGATAAACCTCTTGACAAACTGCTCAAGGTAAGAGAAAGTAGACATGCCTCACCAATATTGGAAAGGAAAGAAGTTACGTCATTGCTCACCTTATAGACATTAAATGCAGAAAGAATAACAGGAGTATGCTACAAAGAAGTCCATCCATGAATCTGACTTCACAAAAAATAGACCAACTCCTTTTAAGATCTCAAAAATTCACTCAAGAGGAAATAGATAACCTGATTAGTCTCATGTCTATTAAAGAAATCGGATGCATAGTTAAAACGTCCCGGTGAAGAATATCCCAGACCAAGACAGTTTCCACAATGAATTCTACCAAATACTTTAGGATGAAATAATGCCAACGCTCACATAATCCCTTTGGAAAACAGAGAACACTCCTTAGCTCATTCCATGTGGCAAACACTACTCTGATCCCAAAGGGAATCAAAGACTGTCAGCAAAGAAAATCACAGACCAATATTCCTCATGAACAGAAATGCAAAGATCTTCAGCAAAACAGTGGCAAATCAGATGCAACAACGTGTAAATGGGACGATGTTACTCTACACGTACATTAAAAACCACAGAGCTGCATACTTGAAACAGGTGAATTTCATGGTATATAAGCTATAGCTCAAAAAGCTGGTTTTTTGTGCCCAAAATCCAGGGCACAAACATTTATGCCAATTTTACCTAAAATTGGCAATAATTAGAAACAACCCAGATATTCTTCAAATGCTAAGTGGCTGAATTTGTTCACGGATGTGTTACATCTGGGCAAGGAAGCTATCTGCATCAGACAGAATGAACTCTCAGAGCACAGAACAGTGAATCTTAAATTCATTCTGCTGAGTGAGGGAAGCCCAACACAAAAGGCTACGTATTGTAAGTTTCCCTTTACAAGACATTCTTGAAAAGGCTATATGAGAAGTAAAACTATAAGTGAAATAAGTCGGCCAGAGAAAGAAAAATACCAGAGGATCTCACTCATATGTGGAATCTAAACAAACAAGCAAACAAAACCAGACTCTCAAATGCAGGGAAGAACCTGGTGGCTGCTGGGGGATGGAGGGGAATGGGTAAAATTGCTAAAGGGTATTAAGAGGTACAAATTTCCAGTTATAAAATAAGTAAGTCACAGCATGGGAAATACAGAAAAAAAGAAAAGAAAAGGCTCCACTCCAGGGATGGAGACCAGCTGGTTGTGTAGTGGGTGTGGTTGGGGAAGGGCTTGGGAGGGAGAGCATAGGGAGTCCACACACAGAATTTGGGTGGCACCTGGAGCTGTCCAGGGCCACCCCCCCACAGTGGTGGACGCTGGACTCCACTCACCCGTCAGACCTCTTAGACCTGCACGTGAGAGATGAATTTTATTGTCTGTAAATAAAAATTAACAAAAATATATTATAATCTATTACATGCAACCCAAGTCCCCGGCGTGCTGCAGCGAGGGCAAGAAGCGCTCCGCACTGATGGAGGGTCTGGGGACGTGGGAGCCCGAGCCAGGCAGAAGGGATCCAGAGGCCAAACGAGGAACCATGGCAGCACCAAGACGCGTAGCGGCTGGAACCACTTGGAAACGCTGATGGAAACCATGGCGGAGAAGATGAGAGACAGAGAGCCCGCACTTGCCCCCGTGGGGGCGATTGTTGCGCACGGTGGCCGCAGGTCCCCATTTCCCTGCGCCTTCCTGCCGTGGGTCTGTGTTCATCAATGTGGCCTCTTTTCGCTTTTCCGAATACTTGAATAAATAGTATAAAAAGTTGGGGGGGAAAAAACAAAACACTTAAGAGATGACATAGTAACCAGAGGAAGCGCAAACACGCTGGAGTGGACACGGGCAGAATGGCAGGTTTGGAGAGACGATGTGGGAAGTTTGCACACGTGCTCAGTGCCGGGAGACAATAAAACCATTACCCATGTTTACGAGTGAGAGCACGCTATGGGCTAACTAGGAAGATTAACTAAACTTGGGGGGGATTTTAAAGTATTTTATGGTGTAATGTCATGAAGTCTCTAAATTACAGGATTTCAGCATTGGGACACCTCATTGGCTCAGTTGGTATCCGCTCAGGTCATGATCTCGGGGTCCTGAGATGGAGCCCCTACCCCCTCACCGCTCTCACTCCCATGGGGCTCCACACTCAGCAGGGAGTTTCCTTGAGATTCTCTCTCTACCTCTCCCTCTGCCCCAGCCTCTGCTCATGCACTCTCTCTCTCTCAAATAAATAAATCAATCTTTAAAAATTTTTAAAAGTAAAAGATTTCAGGGCGCCTGGGTGGCTCAGATGGTTAAGCGTCTGCCTTCGGCTCAGGTCATGATCCCAGGGTCCTGGGATCGAGTCCCGCATCGGGCTCCCTGCTCCTTTGGAGCCTGCTTCTCCCTCTGCTTCTTTCTCTCTCTCTCTCTCCCTCTGTCTCTCATGAATAAATAAATAAAATCTTTAAAAAAATAAAAAATAAAAATAAAAGATTTCAGCATAAATGTGAAACAATAAAGATATGAAAATAAAGATATATGTTTGTATTTCTTTGATTTACATAAATAAATCCTGAAAACATATACAGAAAAGCCGGATGACTACTTGTGGTAGATTTTATTTTATTTTATTTTATTTTATTTTATTTTATTTTATTTTAT
>NW_027397141.1:1770581-1797023 GCF_003265705.2 Callorhinus ursinus
ATTTTATTTTATTTTATTTTATTTTATTTTATTTTATTTTATTTTATTTTGTTCTTTGTGAGGGGCTGAAGGGGTAGAGAAAGGAAATGCCTGGATATAAACTTTTTAGTGTATTTTTAGTCCATCAAGTACATATTTTTACTATCAGAAAACTTCCCTACTCTTCAATAGATCAAGAATCAGAAAATAAAATAAATCTTCAGAAAAAAAATCCTCAGGGTGCCTGAATGATGATGACATTATAAGGCTAAATGAATTAATATATGTCTAACTTTGTTTCTTATAGAAAAACACATATTCTTTTTAGGGATCCACAGAGTATTTGCAAAAATTGATTATGCATCAGACCATATATAAAACCTCACTGAATTTCAAGAGGCAAGAGCTGTGCAGGCCAAATACTCTGACCACAGTGAAATAAAATTAAGCTGTGTTCAAAGAGAGATTTATATCCATAAAAGCTTTTATTATTAAACAAGGAGAAATGAAAATAAATGAAAGCATTTGGTCCAGGAAGTTAATATAAGGAAAATAAAGCCAGAGGAAGGAAGTAATTTTTTTAAAAAAATTGATGGCAGAAATAGAATAAAACCAGATTTGATATACACATCCAAGAACTCATGCTCTGAGAAAAAAACTAATTAAAATGCCAAACATCTGGCACTCTCTTAAAGAAAAATGAGACAAAATATACTTACAAAGTAAGGAATGAGAACATAGCTGGACAGAGATTTAAATTAACAATACGGTTAACCGTCATAATGAAGTGGTTAACTTATGATAACAAATACAAAAATCTTGCAGAAATGGATGATTATTTTAGGGAATGGTAACTTTCCAAAACCTATGGAAGACTAAGTATACTATCTGAATGCATAACGATCACAGAGAAACACTGAAGGATTATCAAAGCATTACTCCCAGAAAAGGTGCCAAGCCCAGACTTTTCTGGGCTACGTTCTTTCCAACCTCAAGGAACAGAGCATTGCCGCACTGGATCCAGGGCTCTGCAAGCAGAGATCATGGGAAGCTTCCCGGTTCTCTATACAAAGCCAGCACAATTCTGGAACAAGCGCCTAACAGAATGGCACAGAAAAAGAACTGGCTGGCTGTGAGTGGGCTTCCTAACACTCGAGACAAAATACTAGCAATTCCAGACCACACGCCCATAGTCACATCACAGCATTTCATGGTCAAACAAAATTATTCAAGGAGCACAAGGGTATTTTGATATAACATATCACGTTAACAGAGCTTAAAAAACCATGTGATTGTCTAAAAAGATGCCCCCAGAAAAGGCATCTGAAAAAGAATACAATATCCATTTTGGGATTAAAGAACAAGAAAAAAAAAAGCAAAATCTTTAGGAAAGCAAGATCAGCAAGCTACTTTTCTAATGTGTATCATCATTTAGACTTTCTCAGATTTTAGCCAACAAACCACTCACATTAGGATTGTCAGGATGCTCATTTAAAAATGTAATATAGATTTTTTTCTGTTGAATCAGCTGTCTATTGCCAAAATAATGCTGTGTAACACCCCCCCCAAAAAAACGGGGTGGCTTTTGATCGTAGGCCTTTATGTAGTCACTGGAGGTATGTGCATGGGGTGTCTAGGGGAGCTGTTTCCGCTGATCTCGATGGGGATTCCTGGGTCCAGTGCTCAGCCATCTGTGGCTATTGGCCCTGGGGCTCTGATGCTCACCCTCCTTCGTGGGGACGGCAGAGATGCAGGGACCAAGCACGCCATGAAAGCCCCTTTTGGGACTCTGCTGGTGTTACACTATCTAACACCGCATTGCCCAAAGCAAACCCAGTGTGAGGGGGTGGGCAAAGCACCCCCTCCTGCACATAGAAGCCCACTCCCGATTCCAACAGCAAAGGGTGCACATAAAGGCGGAAGATTCAGGGCCACATCTAGGTTTTCCAAATTTCCTACAATTATCATGTCACTTTTAAAATCGTTCTTATTAAAAAGAATAAAGATCATGGATTTGAGATCCCTTGAACATGGACCATGAGGGAGAGACCCCAGCACCAGCCCTGCTCAGGAGGAGGTGGGGAATCTGAGGGTGAAGATGGGTTTCTCTGTTTATAAAAGGGGGAAAAGACAAGAGAGAAAGATATGCTCAGAGTCACAGGCTTTGGGACAACTGAATGTTTGCCTGGAGTAAAGAGTTAACTAGAATTACATTTTTTTAAACTGTAATTTGCAATTCATTATTGGATCAAGATCACAATTTAGTGGACAATGAAAACTTTTTTAATGAAGTAGAATCGACTAGAAAACATCAGAGTTCATTGCCGACCAGATGGAAACACGATATGGAATATGAACCGGGTGGACTGCAGAGTGTCTACTTTCTTCTCCGAAAGACTTACTATCCAGGAGCCTTAAAATCCCACTCTAGAAGAGGAGCCACTGAGGGCACGCTCAGGCTGTGTCATGGAATATACAGATAGCATGTCCGTGTGTCCTAAACTAAGTCTGGTGGAATGATCAGGAGCATTCTTCTAATTCTTAAAAGTGTTCCCCTTTGGATATATAATTATATGGTCACCCTAGAGGTAGTAGGCTGAATTCAGGCAACTTTAGTAGGGCCTCTGTGCCCACAGACAAGGAGCAGACCCCTGAAAGATTTCCCCAGAGGGGACCCCAAGGGTACTCCTTTGTGGGGATCCTGACCTCCATGCCGTGATGATCAGGCCCATGTGTCACCTTGGTCAGGTTCTGGTCCCTGGTGATTGAATCAAACACCAAACTAGCTACTGCTGGGCAGATGGCTCACATCTATGATCTTTCAGAACTTTAAGGAAAGCAGAGCGTGTGGGTGGGCCTCAACTACGTGCTGCGTGAACTCACCCAGTGTTTGCCTTAAGAGCAAACACGGAGGTTTCCCAGAGGAGGGGGTCTGCCTCCAGATTGCAGCCTCAGCCCTTGCTTGAGCTTGCAGCCTCCTCCTGGCCCCCAGCAGCCTGCCAGCCCTCACAATCAAGGGAACCATTCCTTAAAATAAGTCTATACCCAGATCTCTCTGTCTGTATCCGTCTGTCCAAATGTCTATACCTCTGTGTCTCTGTACCTGTCTATAAACCGTATCTATCGACCGACATATCTATATCTATCTGTCTACATGTCTATATTTGTCTACACCTCCAACTGTCTCCTGTTGATGTGTTTCTCTGGAGACCCTGGCAGATACAACGGCAGCAAATCAAGGCAACAACTATGAGAATGTCCAGTCATGCCAGGATCCACGTGGAGAGACTCGGCTCCGGTCTGGCCATGTGAAGGGCTGGAGACGACCAGACTAGTTGAAGGTCATGGGCACAGGGCTAAGGACAAGGCCTTGGATGGGAGAGACACATCAGTGGCCAAGCCTCAAGGTGCTATTTACTTTTCCCAGGGTTAAGGGGACTCACCAGATACAGCTCTGTGTCATGAAACTCAAAGTTCATGATTTCATATGGTTTGTCCTCTGTTATTTTCTTATGCTACAGTTACAATGTTGAAAACCCTGGATGTGCTACATGTGGGAAATCAGCAGGGATGGATGCGTGTTCTGGGCTCTCCAAGGAAACAGGAGAGAGAGATGATAGATGGATGGATAAATGATAGGTAGATAGATAGATAGATAGATAGATAGATAATGGATGATGGATGGATGGATAGATAGATGATGGATAGATAGATGATAGGTAGATAGATAGATGATAGATAGATAATGGATAGAGAGTAGATGATGGATAGATAAATGATGGATGGATAGATAATAGATAGATAGATAGATAGATAATGGATGATGGATGGATGGATAGATAGATAATGGATGGAGAGTAGATGATGGATAGATAGATAATAGATAGATAATAGACAGATAGATAGATGATAGATAGATAGATAGATGATAGATAGATAGATAGATGATAGATGATAGATGATAGATAGATAGATGATAGATCGATCCACTTCAGGACATATATTACCTATCTGTCTATCCACCTACCAACGTAGCTAGAGAGGTGACCGAAATCTTCCTCGGGAAACCTCCGAACTGGCTCTTCAGGACCTCAGTTGATTGCATGAGGCCCACCCACATTCCTGAGAGTGATCTGCTGTATTTAAAGTCAACTCACTGTAGGTGTAAACCACGTCTACAAAATATCCTCCCAGCAATGTCTAAACTGGGGTTTGCCAGACACCTGGGCACCAGAGCCTAACTACAGTTAACCAAGTGTACCTCACATAGCTTTAGATCCCGGCAGACCCGGACTGTGTACACCCTAGCTTTGCAACCCAGGCAAGAGGCCACCTTTACAAGCCCTGTCATCCTACTGTTAAAATGAGAACAGTAAAAATACTCAGAACAATTATGAAAAGAATTATGTGTGTGCTGAGTGGGTGGCAGGTTTTTACCACCCACCAACCCCACTGCGACTGGTGAAGCAGTGGCCGGACAGGGGGCCCCGGGGAGACACCGAGGGCCTGGGCGCCGCTGTGGGAGGAGACTGTCCTCTCTGGCCCGAGGCCAGACCTGATCGGGAAGATGGGGCTCCCGCTGCAATGTGCCCCTGGGACCTGTCCCACTTGGTAACAATTCCACAGGCTACGAAACAAGTGCCCGATACCATCAGAGGCCGCCCGCTCGGCCAGCAAGAGAACGGTGCGCTCGCTTGGGTCAGCTCAGGCCGCACTCTCTCCCGCCTGTCCCCCTCCCGTCACCACACACAGAGCCTCCTGTTGTTCCCTGGGGAGCCCGGCAGGACAGACTCCCATTCAAATCCCAGCTCCCTTCTAGGAACACCCAGTCCACTGAAACGCAGTGTCTTCCTAGGAAAGTAGGTCTGCGAAGCAGATGCAGTTACAGCGCACCCAGGTCAGCGGGAAGGAAGACCAACAGAAGTCACAGGGCAAATTAACAATCCCGCCGCCCCGCTCCGCTGACGAGCATCAGAATGCAGGCACCACTGAGTTCCTGGGGTGACGCAGTGCCACAGGGCCGGGAGGGTGACGACGTGTTACTGGAGTCGGGGCGGACCGCGCGCCGGGGCTGCACCCGTCCGAGCACACGCACACCAGCAGGGCATGCCTCTGCCCTTATGTAGTGCTCTCACTGGCGGACCCACGCGTGCCACGCGGCCACAGGCACCCACCTGCCTGCAGCCGCACCTGTGCTCGGCTGCTGCTCCCACCCACCGCAGGGACCCCATGCTCTCGTCCCTCGGGGCCACGTTCCAAGGTTTCTCTTGCTTTCTGGCTTTCTGGACCTTTCATGTGATTCCCAAGTCACCCAGAGCCCCTAACAGTGTCATCCATCAGCAGATGGAGGAGACAACTCTAAAATCACAGAGCACCATGTCTGCCCTGACGCTCATCTTTCCTTTTCTCGTGGGTTGAGCACAATTCTTGAAAAAAAAACATTTCAAAAAGAAACTCTTTTTTTTTTTCTTAGAGATTTCAAACAGGATGTTATTACAGCTTGTTCTATTACATTAGAACACTTTTATTAAAACCACCTTTCTTGGGCCTTTTAAATAGGGAAGGGTGTAGCAAATTTGGCCAACCCAAAAATACTTCTGTAATGCCAAACAGAAATACATGTGCATCTGTGACGGGAAGCGTGCCCTTGTGTCTTTTAAATTCTATCTTCTTTCTATACCTTATTCTCTTGGCTTCAGGGGAAAATAGGCTTTTAATCAAACTAAGATTTATCATCAAACCCTTGGAATTCGTGCTGCAAAAGGGAGGGTTCACTTAACCACACGACTTCCACCTCCTACTCTGGGCGGCTCAGGGCCCTCATTTGCTTTATTAAGTCCTACATATGCGAGTTTGATGGTCAACACAAGCTAACTTAATTAGCTCACCCATGAATCAGGATTTCAGACCGTGTCACAGGGGCTGATGAGCCTGAACAGGGCTGGTGAGCGAGCTGGGTGTGCCCCTCACTCAGAGGTTTTGCCTAAACTCATTCACTAGTTTGTCAACATTTGTCACTCGTGTGGTGCTCAGTGAGTTCCTAGCATACTGAGAGAGTTAGCCTAGTGTATGGATGATCAGTGATCCACCAGTAATGCTGAGTGAAAAACAGCCATAGAAAACTCAATGAAACACAAAATACATGCTTCTTCAGCTCAGGGTTCCATGGGGTTCAGCAGATCTGGGCTTGCTCAGGCGGCTCTGTGGCGGGCACGCTCACGGGCCTCGTGTGTCAGTCTAGAGAGTTCTGCCAGCCGTGGCTGCACCCCCCACGTGTCTGGAGGTCAGCTGGGTGTAGGCCTTGACGGATGGTGATGGTAACTCCTCTCTCTCCTCTGGGAGGCCAGCTCAGACATGTTCTCATGGCCGCAGCCCAGAGCCCGGGGGAGGGCAGCCCTGACGGCTTGTCATGTTTGCTGACGTCCCCAAGGCCAAGGAAGCCACGTGGTCTGCTGACAGCGAGGACGTAATCAGCAAGGTGGGCTGGGAAAACACTCGGAAGTGAGGAGGGGCGGAGAACTGGGGCCATTCCTGCCATCTACCACGGACGTGCATGAAGGCGTCATTAGCGAACAAAACGGTGTGCAGGCTCATAGGCATGAGAGGTGCTCCTCCCACAGGAGTATGAGGGAGGGCTTCCTGGTGGAGGCCCCAGAGTCCGACACACACTGTAACGTCACAGATGTCAGCCTGGAAACTGCTTCACTCAGAAATATTAAACTGCAGGACCCTCGAAGCCATATTTAAACAGCCATATTTAATGACCTTTATCTCTAGTTTGTCAGTTCCCTGCTAGCCTCACAGGATTGCTGTAAACTTTCACTCAACGTGGCAGGCTCCCCACTGTCCTCTGACCCCTTAGCCATCTTCTAGGTTGGTGCAGAAAAGTCTAGAAGCTTGGGCAATCTACCAGCTGCTACCAAGTCCTGCCCACCGCCGACGACTTCTGGTCCATTCCCTCCTTCTCTCCCCTTCCCCCTTCCTTCCTCCCATCCTACCCCTTCCTCCCACCTTGCACCCCCCTCTCTCCTCTTCACTCTCAGAAGCTCAGACCCTTCTCAGGGTCTCCAGCTGCAGACACAGCTAAAATGCAAATCCCATTTTCAGTCTCCAGTACAATACTCTCAGCCTCCTATGTCCTCGGAAATGTTCATTCATCCATTATTCCATCTCTCCCCTCTACTATCAATTTCTCCTTCTTTCTTTCCTTTCCTTTCCCCGCAATCTATGGACTGCCTCTCACCCTAAAAAACAAAATAGAATAAAACAAAAAACGAAAGACCCATGGACTCTGTCTGCTCTCTAGCTTTGCTGTCTCTTTCCTTCCTCTATCAGCCAAGTGCATTAAAAACTAGTCTACGTTTTCTTTCCACTTGCTCATTTCCCGTCCACTCTTCAAACCCTGTAATTTGGTGCACATCATTGAAACCCCTGTTGCAAAGGTCGCCAATGACCTCATTATTCCCAAATCCAAGGGATGGTTTTCCACTCTTATCTGTCTGGTCAGGTCTGCTGCCTTTAATCCTGGGTACTTGAGCTTTCCCTTCTGCTTGAAAACCCAGTCTCCCTGCGATTCACTTCTGCCTAGCTGTTCTTTTCCTGCCCCTGCTGGGATCTTTCTCTGCTGATCACTCACCGGTGGAGTTCCCCAGCATCTGGCTGTGGTTTATGCCTTTCAGGGAAGTTGCATATACTTACAGGGTTTTAAACCCTCATTTACATGTAGACGACATTCCCGCTGCTCCTTCTAGTTCTAACTTCTTCCAAAGCTCATCATGTGGTCCCTCGATCCATTGGCTTTCTTGCAGACACGGAGGCGTGCAGGGTGTCACGGGCCGCGTGCCCACCGCTGACCCCCCGTCTCAGCTCAGTACACCCCCTCCTCCTTCTGCTTCTCTCACTGTCCTGGGACCTCCTTCTTTCCTTTGCTGCAGACACAGCTAAAATGCAAATCCCATTTTCCTTTTTCAACCATAGAGTTTAATTCCAAAGTGACATGTTTTGAGCCTGGGTGGCTCAGTTGGTTGGGCGACTGCCTTCGGCTCAGGTCCTGTTCCCAGGGTCCTGGGATCGAGTCCCGCATCAGGGTCCTGGCTCAGTGGGGAGCCTGCTTCTCCCTCTGACCCTCTCCCCTCTCATGCTGTTTCTCTCTCTCTCTCATTCTCTAATAAATAAATAAAATCTTTTTTAAAAAGTGACATGTTTTTTGAATAGAGAAGAAGAAATTTCAGTCATTTTGAAAGTTAATGCTCCATCATCGAAACTTGCTGTACATCTCTCTCAAGAAATGAATCCGTGTTATCATGGATGATTAAACACCCGCATGTCCTGTGTCACGGGTCGTAGGTGAATCAGTTAAACCAAACCTACTTTCTGTTTGCCGTAAGCTCACAGCAAAAGTGAGACAGAGTTGATAGGGTACAACTAGATGCAAAATTAAATGACGCTAACACCAACATCAAAAGGAAATGAAAAGCTTTCAGTTATATGATCATTCCTGTGTTAATCATTCCGTGTGGGCAGAAGTATAGGGGGAACTTTATGATTTGGGTGTGGGCCCCGCCTCATTACAAAAGAGAGGAAGGAAGCAGTACTTTCTCTTCATGCGATCATAAAGGATCATAAAGGACTCTAGGGAGGTGTGGTGGACAGACAGCCAGGTGACCACAGCCACACCTTGCCTCTGTTCACACCCTCCCCTGAGTCTGGGCAGGACCTGATGCTAACCATGGAGCATGGCCAAGGCAATGGGACATCACTCCTGCGACCCTCAGTGTCTGTTAGGCTTCCTCTTGCAGCTGCTGAGAGCCCCCAGGACAAGGAATGTGAGTGATGTCTAGGAGCCCAGGGCCTCGGGCCCATAGCTGTGAGGATCTGAATTCTACCAACAACCGGTGAGCTTGGAAGAGGCCCCCAAGCCTCTTGTGAGATTGCAGCCCTGGCCAACACTGTGATTTCAGCCTTGTGAGTTGTGAGGCTCTGAGCAGAGACCCAGTTAGGCCAGCCCAGACACTTGGTGTATGTGTGTGTGTGTGTGTGTGTATTTGTGTTTGTGTGTATGTACGCACGTGCATGTGTCTGGAGACGAGACTCAGGAGAGGTTCCCATGCTACAGTTTTGAGGTGGAATTCCTTTTTCTCTAGGAAGACCCAGTGTTTGCTCTTAAGGCCTTCAACTGATTGGATGAGGCCCACCCACATTTTGAGTGTCATCTCTTTTACTTAAAGTTAACTGATGGTTAATCTTAACCATCATGACTATAAACAGAGATAAATTCCAAACTGATAGAAGATTTTAAAGCAAAAATACCAATCAAAAGATAACTAGAATACAATAATGAAAGAATTTTTTCTATAACTTCTGAGTGGGGAGGTTTATCTAACGATGACTCAAACTTTAAGGAAACAAGGAATTAATTGAACTAACTACAATTTTTCAAAGTCTGTATGGAAAACACTTACATACTTCCTCCACGAAAAACTGCATTTGCTGTTAAGACAAGCGACACTTTCGAAATAAATATTTGCAATTTGTATCACAAAGGGCTAATTTCATAAACATATAAAAAGTTCCCACAAATCAATAAGATCAAGAACACAGTACAGAAGTGGAAAAGAGATACGAACAGAGTTTATAGAAAAGTATGCTTGTTCAGAAAATGATAAAAAAATACACTCAATCCCATGCATAAAAAGGAAAATGTAAATTAAATTTACATTGAGAAACCACATTTTTTTAACTAGAAGATTAGCAAAGATTTAAAACTTCGACGCTGCAGCGTGCTGAGACAGCTATTCTCATACACTGCAGGTGGCAATGAGAATGAAGACAATCCGAAGGAAGGCGATATGCCAATGTGTACCGAAACTATAGAAGCATATGCCCTCTGACGCTTTCCGGAGTTTTCCTACAAATATCCTCACATGGTGTGACGCCTTTCTGGGGAGTTGTGAAGGAGGGATGGGGCCGGGGGATTCCACCTCGTACGTGCAAGCTTCCTGGCACCAGAGGAACGTCAATCCTCATTTCCTCCTACAGAGTGAGCCCTGAGAGAGCTGCAAACCCATCATATTCTCTCCAAATGGCCCTGAACACGAGTGCCACCCAGCTTTGCAGACCCATCTCACAGCTCCCCCCCCCCCAGCTCCCACCGGCCTCTTCTCTGTCCTCAGCCCAGCTTGTCCAGGTGGGAAACTAATTTAACACTTGTGATGAATAAATGCCCACAGAGAGCACCTCTGGCAGCCTAATGGGGCTACTTGCCTCCCTTCTGCCCCGCGGACCCTTCACCAGGTCCACTCCGAGTGCAGGGTGCGGGGCTACGCAGGGAAGGGACCCCTGCTTGAGAGGAGCAGCTGTCGCTGAAGTGATGGCTTCAGCTCTTTCCTGCCCCCCCCCCCCGTGCTGCCCCACCCGATGGCCCCGGCTCACAGGGCTCTCACTCTGCGCATTCTGCACCGCAGTCCACCCCTCCCCTCGGTAGGCGGTGACAAGCGTGGGCACCGTGCTTACCAGTGGGGAAGGAAGGCGGTAGCTTCAGCTCAGCTTGCTGTGCGCGACCCCCAAGCATAAAGACATTGTTTCTTGTCTTAGAGTCGCATCCATGCACAAGTAACAACGTGGTTTGTTTGTTTGTTTTTAATGTCTAAGATGGTTAGTAAGCCCTGATCAATGCAGAGAAGGACCATATATCAATACATTATACCCAGTCTCACGTATCATCTGTGCCTCCAATTCTTCCAAAGATTCGTTCATGCCGACATCCCACAGAGGGCAACAGCCCGTAATGTTGACTTTCATTCCACATGCAATATCCTACCAAGGTCTCCAGAACAGAAGTTCAGAATGTGACCCTTCCTGCATGAGATCTCATTCGGTCAGCGGTCATGCCTTAGGAGTCAAGGATGCCTGTACACGGGGGTTTGATAACGAGGGAGTTAAGTAAAGCTGTGAGAAGCATGGGTGCCTATGAAGAGTATAAAACACTTTCCGTGGTGAAAAATGGCTTGAGCATCCTTGCCGTGGTGCACACCATCCCAGCAGCGGGAGTGGTAACAGGTCACCGGCCATGTTCCCAGCTTCCGTCACCCTCTGTGCCCTCCACACTGGCCCTAAAAGACTGAAAGTCTCCGTCTTTACAGTCATGACCCACACCTCATGGTTCAGAAGTAGCCGGAGGATACCTACAGAGGGAAAGACAGAGTGCTGTCCACCTGACCGGCCAAACCAAGACTGCAAGAGGCTCCTATGCTCAGGGTCTGGAGTGCCACACACACCCCACCAACCCCACTGGGCCACGCTCATTCTGGGACTAAGGAGGAGAAAAGACAACAATTACAAGGTAAGACCTGAACTATTAATGGAAATGAGGTTGGCTTTCTCTCCCCGGCATTAAAGAAACATACATTTTGCAGTAAAATACCCTGACGGCCACGTTTACTCGGACGTTTTCGTAAATGGTGTGGTTTCGGTCCGGTCACCTACTCTCTGCATCAAATGCTGGAGGTCCAGGAGAGCAAAGGCCCTTATCTGGATAATTCAGAAGAGAAAATCAAAACCTCCTTTGCAGCAAATTGCCCAAATCATGTAGGAGCAAGAGAAAGTTGTCTGAAACCCCCCCAAGAAATTGACCCATAGTTCCCTCCACCATTAGCCAGTACAGATCTGGTGAGGCTGGGCCTCAACAGCCAGTTTTTCGTCCTGGGTTAAAATAGAACAAGTTGACACAATAGACCTAGCTGTCTGGGCGTGAGAGGAGGTGTTGTCTTGTCTGCGGCTGGGGGAAGTTGCACTCAGTACCTCTGAAGCCACCAGTTCTGTGCGTGGGATGCGCACGCACTTACCATCTTGAAGCACATTGCAATCCTTTCTCCTCCATATATACCACCGCCTGGCCCAGGGTGGACCTTCCGAAGCTGTACCCACGTGGGCTCGTGGTGAACTTCCTCTGCACCGACCAAGCTCTCTGGGCCACAGAGGCGCTTCCTTCGCCTGAGACGCCACGGACACCACCCAGGGCTATTTTGTTTGTTTGTTTTAATTTTCTCATTTGAGTTGTTTTTCCTTAAAACCAAACAACCTTTGCTATAAATAATACCTTCCATAAAAGGATATTGAAAGTGGTATCACTGACTGCAGCTTAAAATACTGACAACAGAGACGCACCATATGGATTTAGACAAAAATACGAAGAGGTGTCTGGCTGCAAATCGATTCTGTAATGTGGCTCCTGGGCCTCTTCAATCAGAAAGAAGCGGAGGCATCAGTATGTCACACACAACAGGTTTGTCACACGGATCCCATTAGTCTGACGTGCTCTTTGTCTACACTGAGTGCTAAGTGGGTTATTCCTGGGTCATAGGACGGAGCTTAGGGCCATCACGTTGGCATGGGGATGCTCAGGGGTTCCTGCCCTCTGCAGGAGAAGTTCTCCTTCATCACGATATCCAAAGCTCAGTGGGGGCCAGCCCTGGTGGAGAAAGCTACACGTAGGAGGTGGGTCCTGGGAGGGGGCGTGGGGGCTGCTGGGAGACTCCAGGACCAGCCGTGGCCGCTCACCACGGGAACCCACCCAGCTCCTTGCAGAGAGCCGTAGAGGAGAAAGGAAGTGGCCAGAAGCGGGACGTGAACCGGGAAGTGTCTGCATGACTTAAAGACCAGAGGACACAAAGTGCTGTTGTTGAAGGAACCAATGTCACACCGGCATTCCTGGGTATTCTGAAAGTATGGAGGAGACGTTGGGGTTTGCTGCATTGCACCTTTGAGCACAAAACGTGTCGCACGCGTAAACAAAGAAGCACGTTGCCCTTGTGATTTCGCTTCCTCTTCAATTGTCTTGGGGATCCAGCTCACGGCACTCAGCAAGGAAGCAGCGAGAAGAGCTGGTCAGGAGCGAAGGGCGAACACACCCTGAGCTCTGGGGCCATTACGCTCCTCGAGAGGAAGAATTTCAGACATGAGGGTGCATTTTAAAATTTCCTTTCACTGTTCTCTAGATAGTCTCCCACTGCAAGAGCTAATGCAGATTTCAACAAAGCGTCCGCCTACCTCCTTCGCACCACGTTGCTGGAGCCTGTGCTCCAAAAAGTCATTTCATCCAGCTTACCAGAATATTTGAGAAACATCAAAACATAACTCCAAGGGCTTTATGCTGGCCTTGCTGACATGTCTGACATCTGAAATCACAGGACTATAAAATTCTAAAAGCCGTTCTGCAACGGTGTCAACCAGCTACGGAAATGCATGTCCCATGCATGCCATTCTTTATTTGATCAGAGATGAAAGCTTCTAGTTTTGAAATGAAAGCACATTAAAACATCTGACTCATGGGACGTATTAAAGATAGCAGAGTGTCGCAGAGATCAAGGGGAAAGACGTAGCCAGTCAAGAGGGGAAAACACTTTGTTTTGGGGGAAAAATGAGGAAGAAAGTGGGTCTGGTGGCACTGATGCAAATATACTGTGCTGTCTCCAGGGTAGTGAAACAGTATGTGACCCCGGGTCTCGGTGCTGACGGGGACTGGGGGTCACCTGGGTCAGCCCCATACTTACACACTGGGCCAAGGCATCCAAAAAGCTAAGGGAAAAGGCTGTGGACTTAAAAACCACATGCACGGGGGGAGAAAATCAGAAAATGACTGTATCTGCTTGACTTCCTCTGAAATACATGTTTTTTCCTTCTTGTTTCTGCAATGTGTGAGACCCCCCTTTTTATAACCTTTGACTTGAAATCGTTTTTGGATACTCAGAAAATTAATTGCTGATATCCAAAATAACTATGAACGTATTACTATACCATTAATCTACATGGTGCCTGGGCTTAACGTTCCTATTTGTGTTTCTCAATAAAGTAATCAAAAGGAAAGGCTTTCCCTGGTACACGATTTTAAAATCAATATGTTTTAAAACTCCAAAATAAATAGTTTGGAAACCTAGATCTGCTCATGCAATTTAGATACTCAAAATGCAATCTTTTTTTTTTCAGATTACAAAATGATAAATTTCCAAGATAATCACTTATGTTTTTAGTTATGTCAAGAGGAAAGAATGAACAGAGAAAGCTCCGTGAGCACATAATGCCCTGCAACACGGTTTCTCAACTTGAACTGATACTTGGGGTCAGATAAATTGTTGTCTTGGGACGGCCCCGAGCTCTGCAGGGTACTTAGCGGCTCCCTGGACTCAGCCTACTAGATGCAGAACAGCCTTCCGTCCAGTGTGACAACCTGAAATAGAAATGTGTCCACACACCCTTGGAAGTGTCCCTTGGAAGGGAGGGGTGAAGTCACCCCTGGTGGAGAGCCACTGCCCTACAGAAAGGGATATTTAGAAATCGGTGTGTTTAGGGGCCCCTGGGTGGCTCAGTTGGTTAAGCGGCTGCCTTTGGCTCAGGTCATGATCCCAGGGTCCTGGGATCGAGCCCACGTCGGGCTTCCTGCTCCGCGGGGAGCCTGCTTGTCCCTCTCTCTCTGCCTGCCACTCTGCCTACTTGTGCTCTCGCTCTATCTCCCTGTTAAATAAATAAATAAAATCTTAAAAAAAGAAAAAGAAAAAGAAAAAGAAATCAGTGTGTTTAAGGAATTAGAGAGGCAATTCTTAAGTAGACAGCTTCAGCCATAAGATCTTATTTCATTGGAGGATTTGGAGTATAACATTGTAGCACGGGGACGCCTGGGTGGCTCAGTCGGTTGAGCATCCGACTCTCGGTTTCTGCTCAGCTCATGATCTCAGGGTTGGGATCTGTGCTCAGTGGGGAATCTGCTTAAGATTGTCTCTCTCTTTCTCCCTCTGCCCCTCCCACTGCCCACACGTGTGTGCACACATTCTCTCACTCTCTAGAATAAATAAATCTTTAAATTAATTAAATAAGATCGAAAGCACAATCAGTCTATGAGAGAGTGGTATCACCGTGATTCTGTCTTGGAGAGAATTTACACTAATAATAACTGAGCATCTGACAATCTACCTGAGCAGGGTCATTGAATCCTACCAATGGCCTTTTGAGGAGGGTGGTATTTTAATCCCCCACTTTCCAGATGAGGAGCAGTGGCTTCAAAAAAGTAATACATAACTTCCCACGCATCTAGGGAGTAGGAGATGCAGACCCCAGACTCAAAGTCCCATGAACCCCTCGGTTCCTCTGCCTCATCTGCCAGCACAGGCCACCTTCCGATCTCAGGGGGGCCCCTCCCACCCCCGGGGGTCATGTGAAGAGAACATCCCCGGACAGCTCTAGATTGTGCTGTTTCTAGATTGGTTGGTTGCTGTTACTCTGACCAGCAGGGATGATCTATTCTACCTTTTTGTTTTACTACTCACACGATGACTCTAGGGAATTTGAATATTTAAGCAATGATATGGGTCAAAGCAGTGTGGAGTTGTGTGTAGGTTGATGAAGAGGCGGGCCCCATTGGAGCATCCCCAACCATGTCAGCTGTGGAGGGTACACTTGTCAAAAGTCAGTTCGAAGTGTCCTTTCATTCTTACTTTTATTAGAAATTAAAAAGAAACGTAATGCTATTAAAGTTAGACGTAGTTCCTTGAATTACCAAGGCATCCAAGAGATATTCTCTTTCAATACAGTCTGGGCAAACAGGCAGCATCCCACCCCAGACAGCCTAACGGCCCCGAGGAAATCAGAACACCGGGCAGTTCAGATCCATAACCAGCTTTTAGAGTGGCCTCATGACTGATGAATAAACATTAATATTATAAATGAATATCAATAAATATTGTGTGTGGGTGATTAATCATATGACAACAAAAATAATTTCAAGGGCACATTTCTGGGTCAGACAAATGTTTGAGGTTGAAAACAATAAAACATGCTTTCTATCCAAAACTGTTAGACCAACATTGACATAGAGTCTTTCACTTCTGTCTTTTTTTTTTTTCCGTTAATATTCTGGGAATTATGGAAGGGGGAGCAGAGTGAGGGACAAAAAAATGAAAATAGAAAAATTTGACCTCATAATAGAGATTAATCCAAGAATGTGACGACAAGGTCACAGTGACTAAATCCTGACATGGTTCATTACATTAAAAACATCTGGGGGTGCATTTTCCACACCACATGGTGCCCGAGATTCTGGAAGTAACATGAGTTTCAAATGTGGTCTTTGTCGTCATAGAATTTGTAGTTTAGTGGCCAAGACAGTCAACAAACAGGTAAGTAAATCTTATTCTAATGAAACTGTGGGATGTGCTTGGAGGAAACAGGATGTGGCCACAAGCAAGGATGCAGCCCGAGAAGCCAGATTAAACCTGAGAACCCAAGGAGCACCCAGGCTGCTGCAGGAGGAGGGAGGCAGAAGGTCCAGAGGGAACACAGTACCTGCCAGATGGAAATCAGAAGCAGGGAGGAGCTGGCGGGGCTGCAGGAAGGCGGGTCCTGGGCAGAGAGTGAGCAGCGGGCTCCTGTGAAGGTGAGAAGGAGCCGGCTCACAGGTGGCCAGGGGAGCTTGGGAAGCCATGGCGGGTCCTGGGCGGGGGAGGGAGAGGACCCAGAGAGCATCGAGGGTCTGACTGGAGGCTGTGCGCAGTCAGCAGGGCACGGTGGGAAGCTCCCGGGGTGGTATGGGCGACACAGGAATGTGGCTCAGGTGGGGTGGGACAGAGGTTACTCGGAGATGCCACACCACCTCGGGGAGACTGGGAAGGGCTTGTTGACGAGATGGGTGACAGGGGTGCGGAAAAGGAAGCAGAAGAAGTGCAGAAGAACCACAGAATTCCTTCCAGAACGGCAGGCAGATGGTCATCAATGGAAATGGAGAGGCACGGGAGGAGTGATGTGTTCTGTTTTGAGTAAGTGCCAGGGGCATGAGGCCAGAATCCGAGACAAGCACTCCAGGCTAGACACAGGTGCGGCTTCTCAGAGACTCGGGGGCCCAACCTACACACCTGGGGCTGCAGGGTTTGAAGCCATGGGAATGAGCAAGCTTGCCTTCGAGGTGCTGTGAGGTGGAGCCCAGCAAGGCACGAACACTGAGAAGTGGCAAAGGGGAAGGGGTGCTAGTTGAGGAGACAGGAGGGAGAGCCTTGGGGATCAGGAGGAAAACCCTAGGAGTGCAGCCTCACGCAGGTCAAGCCACACAGAGCATCTCCTGTTCTTCAACAAATATGTTTGCCCACCTGAGTGGGGCACTTTTTCATTGCTAGTGATGTAACGGTCAACAGGACAGACAAGCTCCTTGCTCTGGGAGCTGCTGTTCTAGGAGAACGTGTGTTCCAGGAACATGTGATCGGCTCGTGGTGAGTAACTCTGAGAGGGGAGTACAAAGAGGACACACACGTATAGTCTGGATTTGGCATCACGGAGACCCTTGGTGATGCCGACGACAGCAGGCCCAGGTCTGAGTGGCCCCACTGGTGTTCAGGTTGAGGCATCATGCAGACCACATATGTGGACAGGTCTTCTGAAGAATTCGGCCAGGTGAGGGATGGGGACAGGTGAGCAGGTCTAAAGAGGGGAGAAGCGGAGTCATGGATGTATCTACTTAAAGACAGACGCCCGTAGAGCATGGGGACCAGTGATGGGAATGGCCGCTCAGAGAAGGAGACATAAGACAGGACAGGAGGGCCAAACCCCAAACTCCAGCACTTGCTGGAGCAGGTGAGGTGGGTGGAAGCCAGAGCGTAAGTAAGACAGGAAGAGAAGCAGAAAGAAAGAGACTGTGGGTCAGTGTAGGTGGACTTACCATTGTGGGGTGGAGGAGTATTCTCTCTCACCTGATGGCTTCTGATGTCTTCGTCAAGTGTCACCAGCCAGCTCAGGTCACCAGCCAGAGCAAGGACAGGAGGGAGGGCGTGGGGGGCTCAACACAGAGGAGAACACACCCAGTAGGCATCAGGGACAGTGGGAGAAGCTTTTTAAGGAAATAGAGAAGGCCGGTGTGGCCGGCCCATGCGCCCAGTGGCATCAGTGTCTCCAATCCCCTGCGTGTGAGTACACAATGGGGGGAGTCACCCAAGGCTAGAATGTGCTGGGCTGGGGAGGCCGAGGAGGAGAGGTAGGAAAGTCTCAGAAGTCAAGGCATTTATAAGGGATCGGTTATAAAAGTGGGCCACGGACGGTAAAGGGACAGGAAAGGAATGGAGAGAACATCGGGTGTTAGAGGAGACCCAGGCTCTGGGGCCATCGGACTTGACAGCAGAACATCTACCTGTCTCTGAAGGACCTGGCCAGACCTCAGACGTGTGAGTTCTGTGATTTTATGACATTCAGTGGCCATCAAGGGATCTCCAAACCGTGGTGATCTCAGGTGTCCAGCAGACTTGTTTCTGCTTGATGTCCCACTCTCATTTTCATTATTGTAGAATCACAGTATCTGCGGTGGGTGGGCTGGATGGACGCCTTCCCTTTAAGCTCCACCAGAGGCCCTGCCCACAAATAACATCGAAACAAGCACCCACTCTAGATACCTGGGATTCGTACCTGTCGTGCACCATCTACAGAGATGAACAATTTAGCGGCAATAAGACACCTGCCCCCCGGAAGAAAATATACGTTAGGTTGCTCCCACTACGGTATGTTGCTGAGTTGAAAGGGGAACACGGCAGCTCGGAGAAATGGATTCAGCTCAGTTTTGCGGGGGAGACGAGGCCAGGAGAGCACGCACGTCTCCAGACGGCCGGGTGGAGCCGCACGGGCAGAAGGCAGGGAGAGAAAGGATGATTCAGCCAGCATCCTTCACCTCGCCGGTTTTGATGAGCTCTTCCCCCAACCCCAACACTATTTCCCAAAGCTGCTCGAAAAATGCAACCAAATGGAAATACTGTCTGAACATGGCAGGAACTAAGGTCTAAGACTGACAATGTTTCTGGAAAGTCAGCACTGCTTTTGTAAATTATATCTTTTATCCTCCTGTATGTTCATTTGCAAGTAATTAAATGCACACACACCATAGCAACTCAAGGAATAGTAATGTCACTGACAAGGGAAGTAATAAACAGGAGGAAATTAAAAGAACCCAAATAAGGCCCAGGAAAAAAAAAAATCTAACAGATTTAATCAGGAGAAATAGAATATTCTCCAGGCCCTGTTACAGAGACCCCCAGTGCCAAAAAAGCGTGGCAGAAATGGGACAATTAAAATGGATGTGGGAAGGGGTGACAGATACACACGATGAAGCGGGGATATATCTGTACGGAACAAGTAGCCCCAGCAGAATTCAAATGAGACATTCAAACCTAAAACAAGAGATGTGCCAAATGCAACGAGGAGCAGCAAAAGATGGAGTAATTAAATCTGTCCACTGTTGTGGTGCCAGGAAACCTACACGTCTCCCCGGCAGAACCCGGGACATCCAGGCATCTTATTTTAGTTCATCACGTGCACCTTCTGCCGGCATGCGTATCTGCTACAGTCAGGATTCTGAAGATGTGTCGGGCCATTGGCGGTGATGATTCACCTCGTAGATACGCACAGCCATCTCGTCTTCCCGAACAGACAGAGCTGATCATTCATGTAAGGCAGAAAGGGATTAGACAATTTGACTTCCCTATCAGAATACTTCTCAGGCTCCGTGATAGATGGGTTCTTGACAAATTGCTCGTGGCAGCGAGCACTTAGCAACATCATGAATGTCCTTGTCTAGTGCGGAAACTTAGCCTGGAGGTATTTACGAGAGCATGCTATAGAAGCTTCATGATCGATACGTAATCCATACTGGGAAAAGAAGGATGCTGGGGGTACCCTTCTCCTTCAGATACACCCACAAATGGCGGCCACATCAATGGAGTACCTACTCTGTGCCAGATCTTCACATACGTTTTTCTTTCCCTTATAAACAAATATTGACATGATGTCTACTCTCACTGAGCCCCAAAGGGAGCCAGGAACAGACGGGCAGGGTCCCTGTCCTCAGGGAGCAACAGGTCTAGTCGCCTGGTCAGTCTGCCAACAAAGTCTTGTTCCTTCAACTACACCTCACCACCTCTAGTGTGCTTGGAAGGCAGCGTTGTGCAACGTGTTCTAAAATTCTGCACTATCCAATACGGTAGCCACCAGTTGCCTGAGGCTTCCAAGCCCTTGAAATGTGGCTAGTGCAGCTGAGAAACTGAATTTTTCATTTTATTTCATTTTAAATTTAATTTAAATTTACATGGCTAGTAGCTACTCTGTTGGAGAGTACAGAAGACAGACTATTGACCCACAAGTAGTAATGTCAAAGGCAAGGATATTCAGAAGATGGGGAGTTGGCAATAGCTGGAGGGTGCAATCGTAGCAAGTGACCTGGTGGGCTTACCTGGCCCACAGCCCAGTCAGTGCACCTGCCACTTCTCACTGCAAAACCAGGATCCTATTCCTCTGAGATCAGGTCATCCTGGGACTATTTTGAATGTCTCAGGTCTTTGGGTCCACAAGCACACACTTCATTTTATTTTTAAGGTCTATATTTACTTTTTCATAAGCAGTCCCTGTTCATTATAGAAAACTCAGGGTAAATAGAAAAGTACAAGACCGAGTACCCATGATCCCACTCTCCTGCCTTCACCTCTGTCCACACATTGAAGACGTCTTCTGGCCGCCTTCCTAAGACGCCGTGCCTGCTGACACACTCCTGCTACCATCTCCTTGTTTTAACTTCCTGAAAATTAGATTACTCTCAATGTGCTCTTCTCTGTCCTGTTTTTCTCACTTACAACCTCGTTATGAATACCTTTAAAAATATGCGATTGTTTTAAATACTTTTTCCACTTTTTCAAAACTGATCTAGGAACATACCTTCTTCGAAATTCTTGCATAATGTTCTCTCCTCTTGGTGTACCCTCATTTATTTACACAGTCCCCTATTGGGGGAAAGCTGGGCCGCTTCTAATATTTTGCTTTCACAAATAATGGTGTAATAACCTCTGTGTACATAAGCATTTGACTATTTCCTTTTGAAAAAGCTCTCCAAATAAAATTGGTGGGTGGAAAAGACATACACACTTTCTAAGACCTCTGATCCCTATCACTAAATTGACCTCTAAAAAAAGAGCGTCCATTTACGCTCCGCCGCAGATAGCTAATCCGAGGTGTTCCCCGCATTGTGCCTGCACATCTTTCTGGAATCCCCTGCCCCTGCTCTGACACTCGTGGTCCGCTGGAACAAATCTCACAGCCGTCAGTCTGGCAGCCTGCGGATATGTGAAGACAGCTAGCACATCTCCCCAAAGTTTTGTCTTCATGGTCTAAGGAGTCCACATCCTCTGAATCGTCCTCATATGAAACTGTTCCTAATCCAGTTTCTTTATGCCCCCATTGAAGTAGCGTGCAGACTCAAATAACAAAATCTAGATAGGAATACCTATCATTTAACGAGGACTGATCATGTGTGAGATTCTATTCTAAATGGGGCTGAATTGTGTTCCCTTGAAATCCATACGTTGAAGCCCTATTCCGCCCCCCTCCCCCCGCCCAAGGTGACTCTATTTGGAGATGTTGGAGATGGGCCGTCAGGAGGGAATCGAGGTTGGATGAGGTCAGAAGGGTGGGGCCCTGATTCAATAGGATTAGTGTCCTTACAAGAAGAGACACCAGGGCTCTCTCTGCCCTGTAAGGACACAGAGAGAAAGTGACAATCTGCACAGCAGAAAGAGAGAGCTTACCAGAACCCGATTGACCAGCCCCTTGATCTGGGACTTCCAGCCTCCGGAACTTTAATTTCTGTTGTTAAAAGAACCCAGGTTGTGGTTTTTTGTCATGGCAGCCAGAGCAGACTAAGACAGGCCCCTTGAACCCTCAAAGCAATCTCAAAAGGTAGGTATTATAACCTCCATATGACAGATAGTAAACTGAAGAACAGAGAGGTTAAGTAACCTATTCAAGGGTCCTCACGCAGCTAGGACATAGCAGAGGTGGGATCGGAACACAGGCAAATGGACTCTGGAACCCACGTCTTCCAACTCCATGTTATATGCAGGGCCTTGCCTCTCTAGAAGCAACCTGTCCAGTCAAGATTAAAGATGAGCATCTCCCCTTGGTCTAGACTTAATACCCTTATTAATGCAGCTTAAGTCACGTTAGCTCTTTTGGCAACCACATCACATTCTTAATACACTTCGTATTTAGTCTGCTAAAACCCCTAAGTTCTATTTTACATAAGCTTTCGTTAAGCCATGATTTCCCCATACCTGAAAAGCAATCGGGATTTTTGTTAGCAAATACACTTATCACAATTGGATTTTATCCAATTATAGAACTGCCCACATTTCAACACATTGAGATCTTTGGAGTTCCTGGTTCAAATCCCCTGCCCCCAAGCTTTGTGCTCTTCAGGAATTAAATAGGCTTGCATTATGTCAAGGAAGTATGCCTTATAACCCGTGAAATGTTATGCATATTTGTCATTGTCATGACATATTTCCATCTGAGTCATTGATTAATGCTTCTTACTCGGGGACCACAAGGGAACCCTGGAAGTGAAAACTGAAAACTTCTTCTCCATAAGTGTTTTTGCAACTTTTAAAACCCACGCTTCCCGTTTGTTAAATATTACAATGTTGTGCACCCCACCTTCTTTTCTCATTAAAGCAAATCAGCATTATTGTTGAGTAAAGCATACTTGTCTTTAAAAGAGAAAACTCTTAGTATGTATATGATGTATGACAAATTGTACCATACTTGCATAATGCACACGACATAAAACAAAGATTTTATTGCCTTTGCTTTCTATTTTTGCATTATGAAAACAGTATGTACATGTTTTGGTTTCCAAATATAAATACTGCACGCACCGCCTCCTCCCGAGATGCCAATGTTTCAGCTTAAATGGGGAGTTTCCACCCTTTCTGCCTCCACGCCCCACACCACCACATTCCTCTGCAAGACGAGCCCCCTGGGTCAGAAAAGCACCTTGTAGACCGGACATCAGCAGCCCCTGCAATGCGCCCTCCACAATAACACCAACAGTTGCCACTGTCCCTTCAAGACTCCCAGGACGGAACCCGGCGCTGGAGGGTGCAGAGCAAGCAGAGGATGTGAGACAGTGACATGCTGGGTCTGGACACTCTCTGGAAAGTGTGGGGTCTTTCTGCTGCTACACACACTCTCCCTTCTTCTTCCGGAGCCACCTCCAAGAAAACACGGGCAGCCACCTCCTGGACCCGGGTTGGCACACATGGAAGGCATGAAGGATTCCCAGGGCAACTGTTGCTTCAGGCCCACCCTGGGGTTGCTCTCCTTCCTCGCTCTCCTCTGGTTTTCTGAGTAAGCAGAACTCCATCTTTTCTGAGCCCCAATCCGCCATCTTGGCTTCCACTGCTCACGGCAAAACCTTGCATTACCGGCAGATCCCCAGGATCTGTCCCAAGGTTTCCTGGCACGTCTCTCTCTTCTGGCACAAGAACCTGACTTGGAGCTTTTGTTGAGCCTCCAAATGATATCCTCACTTCAATGCAACTCTTCTTATTCTTTGTCTCTACAAACCTTGAGCCAATGTTGGTTTCCGGCAGGCCACAGCCCCCAGGAAGACAGCCCGCATGCACCAGGCAGAGGGGAGCTGTAAGCGTTCATCCAACACCAGGTCTGTCCAGGAATGAACATCCACCACAGCAAGAGGGGCCATGCCTGCCCCCTTCACGCCGCTAGACCACAAGCTGATCTGTAGGTACAAAGGCCCATGGCACGTCTGTGACTCCCGACAGGCTGCAAGGTGGCAACTACACACTGCCCTTCCTGGTGAAGACTATTGGCTTCAGAGGCCACCTTAGCGTGCCTTGGACAAGCATCCCTCACCTGTCACAGCACAACGGCTTCCCAGAAGACTCCCACTCTCTGTTTAGTTATTAGCCTTTTACTCTTGTTGACCACTAGGGGTTGAATTGTGTCCTCTTTAAATGAATACGTTGAAACGTGAACCTCCAGGGGCTCAGCATGTGACCATATGCGGAGAGTCTTTCCAGAGGTGGTCAAGTTAAAATGAGGTCATTAGGCCCTAATGTGATATGACCGATCCTTATAAGGACGGGAAATGTGGACACAAGATGATACATGGCGGGGGAGATGACATGAAGACGGGCATCTATAAGCCGAGGAGAGAAGCCTGGATGGGCTCCTTCCCCGTGGCCCCAGCAGGAAACAGCTTGCACGGTGGTGATCTCCGCCGTGTGTATGGGTCCAAGTCTGGTCGCTGCTGTGGGTGGAGGCCCAGGCTTGCGCACCTATGTTCTCCTCAAGCTCTTGTGTGTCCTTTGAATTTTCATACTTCATACTTTATAGGTGGTTATTGACTGAAAACTATGGTTGTAATTCAAAATCACACAGCAGAACTGAGCACTTGCAGTGCAGATCATATGGCTCACAAAGCCAAAAATATACACTATTTGGTCCTTTGTAGAGAAAGTTTGCTGATGCCTGTTTTAGAAGAAGCCATGATTCTCAGTCCTACTGGAGTAGCTCCCAGCTCTCAGACCTGCAGAACCCCACTCCTCAGAGAATCGGAAAACTTCAAAGCTTCCCTGAGTGATTCCCTTACAGTCCACCTTGCATGGGGAGCCCTGGAACAGGGGAGATCCCCAATGCCGTCCCGGCGCTATGCTAACTTGCCACCTTGAGCAGGTCCTCAGCCCTGTCCACACATCCATCTCCTCATCGGTGATGGAGCTGATTGAAACACAGCATCTCTGAGAGCCTCGGGGCTGCATCTGTGAGCCTGTGTTCTGTGTGTTTGTCACATCAGCCATTCAACGGTGTAGCGCCCAGTACCAGTCAGTAGCCCCACGGGGTGTGTTTGCTGCGTGTTAGCAATGGTGAGGATAATCTGGGGACTGCTGGGGGCTGAACTGTGTCCACCCAAAATTCATATGCTGATGTACTTACACCCAGCACCTCAGACTTGTGACTGTATTTGGAGGTAGGACCTTCAAAGAGGCAATTAAGGTAAACTGAGGTTGTTAGTGTGAGCCTGATCCAATATGACTGTGTCCTAATAAGAAGAGATTAAGACACAGACACGCACAGAGGGACAACCACGTGAAGGCCCGGGGAGGAGACGGCCATCTACAAGCCCAGGAGAGAGACCTCAGAAGGACCCCACCCTGCCCATACCTGGACCTCAGACTTCCTCTACCAAAACTGTGAGAAATAAATTCATGTTGTTTAAGGGCCTTCTAGTCTACCGTCATTGGCTATGGTGGCCCAGCAAACTAATGCATTGATGGTGTGTGTGGCCATATTTTATCTGATTGGTGTGATTCAACAGTATACATAATTTATGCAAGTTTTATACTTTAATGTTCCCTAGGCTCACATTAACAACAAGCTTTGGATACAAGCTTTGTTGTCACCTCAGGACCTTTGATTATGACCTGAACAACTGAACTCCTTGGTCAAAGTGTCCAGGCAGGTGCAACCTCCTTCCTATAAGGGAGTGGGGGGCTTCCTTACATTTTCTATGGCCCCTCCTATCAACCTCAGCAGGAATCCACTCATAGCAAAAGTAAGAGAAGCTGCAGGGGACTCTTCAGAGACACGCTGGCTAAAAATCCTTATTCACTTGCTGCAACCCCAAGAAAGTACGCAGTATATTAGTACGCTAGAACCACCATAGCAAAGAACCACAGACCGGGTGGCTTAATCAACAGAAACATATTGTCTCACAGTCTGAAGGCCAGAAGTTCAAGATGGAGCTGTGGCAGGGCTGTGCCTCCTGAGGCTGTGAGACAGAATCTCCCCCAGGCTTCTCTTCTGGAGTCTGCATTTGCTGGAGATCTCTGGTGCTCCTTGGCTTGTAGACGCACCACCCCGATCCCTGCCTCTGTTTTCACACAGCATCTCCCTGTGTATCTGTGTCCCAACGTCCCCTGTTTCTGAGGACCCCAGTCTTATTGGGTCAGTGGCACACCCTACTCCAGTATGTTCTCATCTTCACTAATTACATCTGCAGCAACACAATTTCCAAATAAAGTCCTTCTAAGGCCCTGGGGTTAGGGCTTTGGCATATGAATCCGGAGGGAACACTCCAATCCCTAACAGTAAGTAATCCTATAAAATAAAGTAGCATAATTTTATCCTTACCTGGCATAAACCCCTTTGCTCTAAGAAAGTGACTGTTTACAAGCCAGAAGACATCCAGTCCTATGGTCATTAAAACAGGAAACAGCCCTCATGTGTTTTGAGCATGTAACCAGTTCTGAGGTTAGTGACCATTCTTGCAGGAACGATAGTTCTGGGAATGATGTGTGGAGAATTACAAGCAGAAAATAGTTCTTTTTTAAAAAGAACACACACTGGGAACGTGTCTTCCTCATCAGGCCACTGAAAGCCAATCAGGGAAATGTCTGAGTTGCTCGATCACCATGAAGTGCGCTGGGGTTCAGAACGGAAGCCACAGAAGGCCGGGGGCGGGGAGGCGGGGGCAGGGTTCTCCCCACTGTCTCTGAGGCCACTGTGCCTGGGGTGGGTTCTCCCCACTGTTCTAGGGCCGCTCTACAGGGCAGCGCGGGGTTGTCCCCACTGTCTCTGGGGCCGCTGTGCCTGGGG